>NW_027136144.1:0-129970 GCF_039906515.1 Pseudorca crassidens
CCTTTTGACCGGGGGGAAGTGAGACTTCATTGTAGTGCAGATTTCCTTTGCAAGCTTGCTTGGTTGGCCAAAAAGGGCGTATGCGTTTTTTCCTGAATATATTCAGGAAAAAACGCATACGCCCTTTTTGGCCAAGTGCATCATTGTGGACGTTCTGCCTCTTTTCCTATGCTTTCAATGCAATTCCAGTCTGCCTCCTGAAATCGGTTTCCTGCAATTCTGCCCCGCTTTCAAGTCCTCTTGGCAGCCTTACTTCAGTATATTTTTGGACGATAGCTGTCATTTATAACTCTGCAGGTTTGTGAATTACAGTGCCCCTGAGCTCCTTTCTTCAACTCGCTTTCTTTTGAGCTGGCCGCAACACCGCAGGATGGCTTCAGGCCCTAATCTGGTTCCGGCACGGCACGCTGAGCCTTTGGTTAATTCCTCTTCCTGGTGGGAAATGAGAGTTAAATTTGCCCGTCCAGACACCTCCAGCTAGTCTCTCATTGGTTCTCGCTATTCCTGTTCATCTTCCGCAGAAATTGCAAACTGGGCCAAACAGGAGGTTAAAGGGACTGACTCTCCAAGTCGGGAGGGTGTTAGTAAAGCGTCTGGAATGTTGCACCCGAGTACCAGGGTACGAAAACTGAGACATATTTGAACACGTCTCCCGATCACATGGTTGATCATACTCTAGGTTCCACATGCATGTTTTAGCTGAAGGAAGAATACCTTAAACCTGGGTAGTTGAAACCCGTGGAATGGGTACCATGCAATATGACTTCAAAGGGTCTTCATTTGCTCACCGAACCTCTCCAATCCTATCACTGCTGCGTTTATGCCCCTGTACACATGCTTGATTCTCTTTCGGAGACATAGCAATCCATAGGTTTTAAGATACTTACTAGTCAGGTACATTCTTAGGCATTTAATATGCGGTGTTGAGTCCATTTCGTTGAGCAAGGAGTAGCTCTTGTCTATTCCATATTTGGCTTAAGGAACTTTATCTGTGTTCATTTCAATCTCTGGTTTTATGCAGCACCCCAACTCACCTTTCCCCTTAAGCAAGCATAAGTTGGTTTTCTAAATTTGAGACCCTGTTCTGTTCTGTAATTCAGTTCCTGTGTAGCCAAGTTTACATTCCGTGTATTACTGATATCTTATGATGTTTCTTTTTCTGTGTGACTTATTTCAGTTAGAATCATCATACCTGAATCTACTCATTGTGCTGCTAAGGGCCTGATGACATAGATTTCATTGCTGAGTGATATTGCTTTGTAAGTAAATACCACAACTTCTTTATCCATTTTTCACTTTCTGCGATGTTGAACTTGTACTGTAAACGAGGTTCTTGTAAACAGAGGTGTCCCAAACTTTGGGGTGGCTGTGTCTTTTTGATTTTAATTTCCCTAAGCTATAGGACCATAAGTGGAAGTGCCCTAGGCTCTGTTGCTTTGTTTTTTAGATGTTTCAGGAAACACCATACACTTCTCCCGAGTGTCTGTTGGCAATTTACATCCCGCCCATCAGCATAACAAGGCTCCCAGTTCTCCATGCCCTGTCCTGTCTTTCTGGATTTTACACTTTTTTCAGATGGCCCTTTTGACCGGGGGGAAGTGAGATTTCATTGTAGTGCAGATTTCCTTTGCAAGCTTGCTTGGTTGGCCAAAAAGGGCGTATGCGTTTTTTCCTGAATATATTCAGGAAAAAACGCATACGCCCTTTTTGGCCAAGTGCATCATTGTGGACGTTCTGCCTCTTTTCCTATGCTTTCAATGCAATTCCAGTCTGCCTCCTGAAATCGGTTTCCTGCAATTCTGCCCCGCTTTCAAGTCCTCTTGGCAGCCTTACTTCAGTATATTTTTGGACGATAGCTGTCATTTATAACTCTGCAGGTTTGTGAATTACAGTGCCCCTGAGCTCCTTTCTTCAACTCGCTTTCTTTTGAGCTGGCCGCAACACCGCAGGATGGCTTCAGGCTCTAATCTGGTTCCGGCACGGCACGCTGAGCCTTTGGTTAATTCCTCTTCCTGGTGGGAAATGAGAGTTAAATTTGCCCGTCCAGACACCTCCAGCTAGTCTCTCATTGGTTCTCGCTATTCCTGTTCATCTTCCGCAGAAATTGCAAACTGGGCCAAACAGGAGGTTAAAGGGACTGACTCTCCAAGTCGGGAGGGTGTTAGTAAAGCGTCTGGAATGTTGCACCCGAGTACCAGGGTACGAAAACTGAGACATATTTGAACACGTCTCCCGATCACATGGTTGATCATACTCTAGGTTCCACATGCATGTTTTAGCTGAAGGAAGAATACCTTAAACCTGGGTAGTTGAAACCCGTGGAATGGGTACCATGCAATATGACTTCAAAGGGTCTTCATTTGCTCACCGAACCTCTCCAATCCTATCACTGCTGCGTTTATGCCCCTGTACACATGCTTGATTCTCTTTCGGAGACATAGCAATCCATAGGTTTTAAGATACTTACTAGTCAGGTACATTCTTAGGCATTTAATATGCGGTGTTGAGTCCATTTCGTTGAGCAAGGAGTAGCTCTTGTCTATTCCATATTTGGCTTAAGGAACTTTATCTGTGCTCATTTCAATCTCTGGTTTTATGCAGCACCCCAACTCACCTTTCCCCTTAAGCAAGCATAAGTTGGTTTTCTAAATTTGAGACCCTGTTCTGTTCTGTAATTCAGTTCCTGTGTAGCCAAGTTTACATTCCGTGTATTACTGATATCTTATGATGTTTCTTTTTCTGTGTGACTTATTTCAGTTAGAATCATCATACCTGAATCCACTCATTGTGCTGCTAAGGGCCTGATGACATAGATTTCATTGCTGAGTGATATTGCTTTGTAAGTAAATACCACAACTTCTTTATCCATTTTTCACTTTCTGCGATGTTGAACTTGTACTGTAAACGAGGTTCTTGTAAACAGAGGCGTCCCAAACTTTGGGGTGGCTGTGTCTTTTTGATTTTAATTTCCCTAAGCTATAGGACCATAAGTGGAAGTGCCCTAGGCTCTGTTGCTTTGTTTTTTAGATGTTTCAGGAAACACCATACACTTCTCCCGAGTGTCTGTTGGCAATTTACATCCCGCCCATCAGCATAACAAGGCTCCCAGTTCTCCATGGCCTGTCCTGTCTTTCTGGATTTTACACTTTTTTCAGATGGCCCTTTTGACCGGGGGGAAGTGAGACTTCATTGTAGTGCAGATTTCCTTTGCAAGCTTGCTTGGTTGGCCAAAAAGGGCGTATGCGTTTTTTCCTGAATATATTCAGGAAAAAACGCATACGCCCTTTTTGGCCAAGTGCATCATTGTGGACGTTCTGCCTCTTTTCCTATGCTTTCAATGCAATTCCAGTCTGCCTCCTGAAATCGGTTTCCTGCAATTCTGCCCCGCTTTCAAGTCCTCTTGGCAGCCTTACTTCAGTATATTTTTGGACGATAGCTGTCATTTATAACTCTGCAGGTTTGTGAATTACAGTGCCCCTGAGCTCCTTTCTTCAACTCGCTTTCTTTTGAGCTGGCCGCAACACCGCAGGATGGCTTCAGGCCCTAATCTGGTTCCGGCACGGCACGCTGAGCCTTTGGTTAATTCCTCTTCCTGGTGGGAAATGAGAGTTAAATTTGCCCGTCCAGACACCTCCAGCTAGTCTCTCATTGGTTCTCGCTATTCCTGTTCATCTTCCGCAGAAATTGCAAACTGGGCCAAACAGGAGGTTAAAGGGACTGACTCTCCAAGTCGGGAGGGTGTTAGTAAAGCGTCTGGAATGTTGCACCCGAGTACCAGGGTACGAAAACTGAGACATATTTGAACACGTCTCCCGATCACATGGTTGATCATACTCTAGGTTCCACATGCATGTTTTAGCTGAAGGAAGAATACCTTAAACCTGGGTAGTTGAAACCCGTGGAATGGGTACCATGCAATATGACTTCAAAGGGTCTTCATTTGCTCACCGAACCTCTCCAATCCTATCACTGCTGCATTTATGCCCCTGTACACATGCTTGATTCTCTTTCGGAGACATAGCAATCCATAGGTTTTAAGATACTTACTAGTCAGGTACATTCTTAGGCATTTAATATGCGGTGTTGAGTCCATTTCGTTGAGCAAGGAGTAGCTCTTGTCTATTCCATATTTGGCTTAAGGAACTTTATCTGTGTTCATTTCAATCTCTGGTTTTATGCAGCACCCCAACTCACCTTTACCCTTAAGCAAGCATAAGTTGGTTTTCTAAATTTGAGACCCTGTTCTGTTCTGTAATTCAGTTCCTGTGTAGCCAAGTTTACATTCCGTGTATTACTGATATCTTATGATGTTTCTTTTTCTGTGTGACTTATTTCAGTTAGAATCATCATACCTGAATCCACTCATTGTGCTGCTAAGGGCCTGATGACATAGATTTCATTGCTGAGTGATATTGCTTTGTAAGTAAATACCACAACTTCTTTATCCATTTTTCACTTTCTGCGATGTTGAACTTGTACTGTAAACGAGGTTCTTGTAAACAGAGGTGTCCCAAACTTTGGGGTGGCTGTGTCTTTTTGATTTTAATTTCCCTAAGCTATAGGACCATAAGTGGAAGTGCCCTAGGCTCTGTTGCTTTGTTTTTTAGATGTTTCAGGAAACACCATACACTTCTCCGGAGTGTCTGTTGGCAATTTACATCCCGCCCATCAGCATAACAAGGCTCCCAGTTCTCCATGCCCTGTCCTGTCTTTCTGGATTTTACACTTTTTTCAGATGGCCCTTTTGACCGGGGGGAAGTGAGACTTCATTGTAGTGCAGATTTCCTTTGCAAGCTTGCTTGGTTGGCCAAAAAGGGCGTATGCGTTTTTTCCTGAATATATTCAGGAAAAAACGCATACGCCCTTTTTGGCCAAGTGCATCATTGTGGACGTTCTGCCTCTTTTCCTATGCTTTCAATGCAATTCCAGTCTACCTCCTGAAATCGGTTTCCTGCAATTCTGCCCCGCTTTCAAGTCCTCTTGGCAGCCTTACTTCAGTATATTTTTGGACGATAGCTGTCATTTATAACTCTGCAGATTTGTGAATTACAGTGCCCCTGAGCTCCTTTCTTCAACTCGCTTTCTTTTGAGCTGGCCGCAACACCGCAGGATGGCTTCAGGCCCTAATCTGGTTCCGGCACGGCACGCTGAGCCTTTGGTTAATTCCTCTTCCTGGTGGGAAATGAGAGTTAAATTTGCCCGTCCAGACACCTCCAGCTAGTCTCTCATTGGTTCTCGCTATTCCTGTTCATCTTCCGCAGAAATTGCAAACTGGGCCAAACAGGAGGTTAAAGGGACTGACTCTCCAAGTCGGGAGGGTGTTAGTAAAGCGTCTGGAATGTTGCACCCGAGTACCAGGGTACGAAAACTGAGACATATTTGAACACGTCTCCCGATCACATGGTTGATCATACTCTAGGTTCCACATGCATGTTTTAGCTGAAGGAAGAATACCTTAAACCTGGGTAGTTGAAACCCGTGGAATGGGTACCATGCAATATGACTTCAAAGGGTCTTCATTTGCTCACCGAACCTCTCCAATCCTATCACTGCTGCGTTTATGCCCCTGTACACATGCTTGATTCTCTTTCGGAGACATAGCAATCCATAGGTTTTAAGATACTTACTAGTCAGGTACATTCTTAGGCATTTAATATGCGGTGTTGAGTCCATTTCGTTGAGCAAGGAGTAGCTCTTGTCTATTCCATATTTGGCTTAAGGAACTTTATCTGTGCTCATTTCAATCTCTGGTTTTATGCAGCACCCCAACTCACCTTTCCCCTTAAGCAAGCATAAGTTGGTTTTCTAAATTTGAGACCCTGTTCTGTTCTGTAATTCAGTTCCTGTGTAGCCAAGTTTACATTCCGTGTATTACTGATATCTTATGATGTTTCTTTTTCTGTGTGACTTATTTCAGTTAGAATCATCATACCTGAATCCACTCATTGTGCTGCTAAGGGCCTGATGACATAGATTTCATTGCTGAGTGATATTGCTTTGTAAGTAAATACCACAACTTCTTTATCCATTTTTCACTTTCTGCGATGTTGAACTTGTACTGTAAACGAGGTTCTTGTAAACAGAGGCGTCCCAAACTTTGGGGTGGCTGTGTCTTTTTGATTTTAATTTCCCTAAGCTATAGGACCATAAGTGGAAGTGCCCTAGGCTCTGTTGCTTTGTTTTTTAGATGTTTCAGGAAACACCATACACTTCTCCCGAGTGTCTGTTGGCAATTTACATCCCGCCCATCAGCATAACAAGGCTCCCAGTTCTCCATGGCCTGTCCTCCCTTTCTGGATTTTACACTTTTTTCAGATAGCCCTTTTGACCGGGGGGAAGTGAGACTTCATTGTAGTGCAGATTTCCTTTGCAAGCTTGCTTGGTTGGCCAAAAAGGGCGTATGCGTTTTTTCCTGAATATATTCAGGAAAAAACGCATACGCCCTTTTTGGCCAAGTGCATCATTGTGGACGTTCTGCCTCTTTTCCTATGCTTTCAATGCAATTCCAGTCTACCTCCTGAAATCGGTTTCCTGCAATTCTGCCCCGCTTTCAAGTCCTCTTGGCAGCCTTACTTCAGTATATTTTTGGACGATAGCTGTCATTTATAACTCTGCAGGTTTGTGAATTACAGTGCCCCTGAGCTCCTTTCTTCAACTCGCTTTCTTTTGAGCTGGCCGCAACACCGCAGGATGGCTTCAGGCCCTAATCTGGTTCCGGCACGGCACGCTGAGCCTTTGGTTAATTCCTCTTCCTGGTGGGAAATGAGAGTTAAATTTGCCCGTCCAGACACCTCCAGCTAGTCTCTCATTGGTTCTCGCTATTCCTGTTCATCTTCCGCAGAAATTGCAAACTGGGCCAAACAGGAGGTTAAAGGGACTGACTCTCCAAGTCGGGAGGGTGTTAGTAAAGCGTCTGGAATGTTGCACCCGAGTACCAGGGTACGAAAACTGAGACATATTTGAACACGTCTCCCGATCACATGGTTGATCATACTCTAGGTTCCACATGCATGTTTTAGCTGAAGGAAGAATACCTTAAACCTGGGTAGTTGAAACCCGTGGAATGGGTACCATGCAATATGACTTCAAAGGGTCTTCATTTGCTCACCGAACCTCTCCAATCCTATCACTGCTGCGTTTATGCCCCTGTACACATGCTTGATTCTCTTTCGGAGACATAGCAATCCATAGGTTTTAAGATACTTACTAGTCAGGTACATTCTTAGGCATTTAATATGCGGTGTTGAGTCCATTTCGTTGAGCAAGGAGTAGCTCTTGTCTATTCCATATTTGGCTTAAGGAACTTTATCTGTGTTCATTTCAATCTCTGGTTTTATGCAGCACCCCAACTCACCTTTACCCTTAAGCAAGCATAAGTTGGTTTTCTAAATTTGAGACCCTGTTCTGTTCTGTAATTCAGTTCCTGTGTAGCCAAGTTTACATTCCGTGTATTACTGATATCTTATGATGTTTCTTTTTCTGTGTGACTTATTTCAGTTAGAATCATCATACCTGAATCTACTCATTGTGCTGCTAAGGGCCTGATGACATAGATTTCATTGCTGAGTGATATTGCTTTGTAAGTAAATACCACAACTTCTTTATCCATTTTTCACTTTCTGCGATGTTGAACTTGTACTGTAAACGAGGTTCTTGTAAACAGAGGTGTCCCAAACTTTGGGGTGGCTGTGTCTTTTTGATTTTAATTTCCCTAAGCTATAGGACCATAAGTGGAAGTGCCCTAGGCTCTGTTGCTTTGTTTTTTAGATGTTTCAGGAAACACCATACACTTCTCCGGAGTGTCTGTTGGCAATTTACATCCCGCCCATCAGCATAACAAGGCTCCCAGTTCTCCATGCCCTGTCCTGTCTTTCTGGATTTTACACTTTTTTCAGATGGCCCTTTTGACCGGGGGGAAGTGAGACTTCATTGTAGTGCAGATTTCCTTTGCAAGCTTGCTTGGTTGGCCAAAAAGGGCGTATGCGTTTTTTCCTGAATATATTCAGGAAAAAACGCATACGCCCTTTTTGGCCAAGTGCATCATTGTGGACGTTCTGCCTCTTTTCCTATGCTTTCAATGCAATTCCAGTCTGCCTCCTGAAATCGGTTTCCTGCAATTCTGCCCCGCTTTCAAGTCCTCTTGGCAGCCTTACTTCAGTATATTTTTGGACGATAGCTGTCATTTATAACTCTGCAGGTTTGTGAATTACAGTGCCCCTGAGCTCCTTTCTTCAACTCGCTTTCTTTTGAGCTGGCCGCAACACCGCAGGATGGCTTCAGGCCCTAATCTGGTTCCGGCACGGCACGCTGAGCCTTTGGTTAATTCCTCTTCCTGGTGGGAAATGAGAGTTAAATTTGCCCGTCCAGACACCTCCAGCTAGTCTCTCATTGGTTCTCGCTATTCCTGTTCATCTTCCGCAGAAATTGCAAACTGGGCCAAACAGGAGGTTAAAGGGACTGACTCTCCAAGTCGGGAGGGTGTTAGTAAAGCGTCTGGAATGTTGCACCCGAGTACCAGGGTACGAAAACTGAGACATATTTGAACACGTCTCCCGATCACATGGTTGATCATACTCTAGGTTCCACATGCATGTTTTAGCTGAAGGAAGAATACCTTAAACCTGGGTAGTTGAAACCCGTGGAATGGGTACCATGCAATATGACTTCAAAGGGTCTTCATTTGCTCACCGAACCTCTCCAATCCTATCACTGCTGCGTTTATGCCCCTGTACACATGCTTGATTCTCTTTCGGAGACATAGCAATCCATAGGTTTTAAGATACTTACTAGTCAGGTACATTCTTAGGCATTTAATATGCGGTGTTGAGTCCATTTCGTTGAGCAAGGAGTAGCTCTTGTCTATTCCATATTTGGCTTAAGGAACTTTATCTGTGTTCATTTCAATCTCTGGTTTTATGCAGCACCCCAACTCACCTTTCCCCTTAAGCAAGCATAAGTTGGTTTTCTAAATTTGAGACCCTGTTCTGTTCTGTAATTCAGTTCCTGTGTAGCCAAGTTTACATTCCGTGTATTACTGATATCTTATGATGTTTCTTTTTCTGTGTGACTTATTTCAGTTAGAATCATCATACCTGAATCTACTCATTGTGCTGCTAAGGGCCTGATGACATAGATTTCATTGCTGAGTGATATTGCTTTGTAAGTAAATACCACAACTTCTTTATCCATTTTTCACTTTCTGCGATGTTGAACTTGTACTGTAAACGAGGTTCTTGTAAACAGAGGTGTCCCAAACTTTGGGGTGGCTGTGTCTTTTTGATTTTAATTTCCCTAAGCTATAGGACCATAAGTGGAAGTGCCCTAGGCTCTGTTGCTTTGTTTTTTAGATGTTTCAGGAAACACCATACACTTCTCCCGAGTGTCTGTTGGCAATTTACATCCCGCCCATCAGCATAACAAGGCTCCCAGTTCTCCATGCCCTGTCCTGTCTTTCTGGATTTTACACTTTTTTCAGATGGCCCTTTTGACCGGGGGGAAGTGAGACTTCATTGTAGTGCAGATTTCCTTTGCAAGCTTGCTTGGTTGGCCAAAAAGGGCGTATGCGTTTTTTCCTGAATATATTCAGGAAAAAACGCATACGCCCTTTTTGGCCAAGTGCATCATTGTGGACGTTCTGCCTCTTTTCCTATGCTTTCAATGCAATTCCAGTCTGCCTCCTGAAATCGGTTTCCTGCAATTCTGCCCCGCTTTCAAGTCCTCTTGGCAGCCTTACTTCAGTATATTTTTGGACGATAGCTGTCATTTATAACTCTGCAGGTTTGTGAATTACAGTGCCCCTGAGCTCCTTTCTTCAACTCGCTTTCTTTTGAGCTGGCCGCAACACCGCAGGATGGCTTCAGGCCCTAATCTGGTTCCGGCACGGCACGCTGAGCCTTTGGTTAATTCCTCTTCCTGGTGGGAAATGAGAGTTAAATTTGCCCGTCCAGACACCTCCAGCTAGTCTCTCATTGGTTCTCGCTATTCCTGTTCATCTTCCGCAGAAATTGCAAACTGGGCCAAACAGGAGGTTAAAGGGACTGACTCTCCAAGTCGGGAGGGTGTTAGTAAAGCGTCTGGAATGTTGCACCCGAGTACCAGGGTACGAAAACTGAGACATATTTGAACACGTCTCCCGATCACATGGTTGATCATACTCTAGGTTCCACATGCATGTTTTAGCTGAAGGAAGAATACCTTAAACCTGGGTAGTTGAAACCCGTGGAATGGGTACCATGCAATATGACTTCAAAGGGTCTTCATTTGCTCACCGAACCTCTCCAATCCTATCACTGCTGCGTTTATGCCCCTGTACACATGCTTGATTCTCTTTCGGAGACATAGCAATCCATAGGTTTTAAGATACTTACTAGTCAGGTACATTCTTAGGCATTTAATATGCGGTGTTGAGTCCATTTCGTTGAGCAAGGAGTAGCTCTTGTCTATTCCATATTTGGCTTAAGGAACTTTATCTGTGCTCATTTCAATCTCTGGTTTTATGCAGCACCCCAACTCACCTTTCCCCTTAAGCAAGCATAAGTTGGTTTTCTAAATTTGAGACCCTGTTCTGTTCTGTAATTCAGTTCCTGTGTAGCCAAGTTTACATTCCGTGTATTACTGATATCTTATGATGTTTCTTTTTCTGTGTGACTTATTTCAGTTAGAATCATCATACCTGAATCCACTCATTGTGCTGCTAAGGGCCTGATGACATAGATTTCATTGCTGAGTGATATTGCTTTGTAAGTAAATACCACAACTTCTTTATCCATTTTTCACTTTCTGCGATGTTGAACTTGTACTGTAAACGAGGTTCTTGTAAACAGAGGCGTCCCAAACTTTGGGGTGGCTGTGTCTTTTTGATTTTAATTTCCCTAAGCTATAGGACCATAAGTGGAAGTGCCCTAGGCTCTGTTGCTTTGTTTTTTAGATGTTTCAGGAAACACCATACACTTCTCCCGAGTGTCTGTTGGCAATTTACATCCCGCCCATCAGCATAACAAGGCTCCCAGTTCTCCATGGCCTGTCCTGCCTTTCTGGATTTTACACTTTTTTCAGATGGCCCTTTTGACCGGGGGGAAGTGAGACTTCATTGTAGTGCAGATTTCCTTTGCAAGCTTGCTTGGTTGGCCAAAAAGGGCGTATGCGTTTTTTCCTGAATATATTCAGGAAAAAACGCATACGCCCTTTTTGGCCAAGTGCATCATTGTGGACGTTCTGCCTCTTTTCCTATGCTTTCAATGCAATTCCAGTCTACCTCCTGAAATCGGTTTCCTGCAATTCTGCCCCGCTTTCAAGTCCTCTTGGCAGCCTTACTTCAGTATATTTTTGGACGATAGCTGTCATTTATAACTCTGCAGGTTTGTGAATTACAGTGCCCCTGAGCTCCTTTCTTCAACTCGCTTTCTTTTGAGCTGGCCGCAACACCGCAGGATGGCTTCAGGCCCTAATCTGGTTCCGGCACGGCACGCTGAGCCTTTGGTTAATTCCTCTTCCTGGTGGGAAATGAGAGTTAAATTTGCCCGTCCAGACACCTCCAGCTAGTCTCTCATTGGTTCTCGCTATTCCTGTTCATCTTCCGCAGAAATTGCAAACTGGGCCAAACAGGAGGTTAAAGGGACTGACTCTCCAAGTCGGGAGGGTGTTAGTAAAGCGTCTGGAATGTTGCACCCGAGTACCAGGGTACGAAAACTGAGACATATTTGAACACGTCTCCCGATCACATGGTTGATCATACTCTAGGTTCCACATGCATGTTTTAGCTGAAGGAAGAATACCTTAAACCTGGGTAGTTGAAACCCGTGGAATGGGTACCATGCAATATGACTTCAAAGGGTCTTCATTTGCTCACCGAACCTCTCCAATCCTATCACTGCTGCGTTTATGCCCCTGTACACATGCTTGATTCTCTTTCGGAGACATAGCAATCCATAGGTTTTAAGATA
Organism: Pseudorca crassidens; assembly: GCF_039906515.1. Taxonomy (NCBI): domain Eukaryota; kingdom Metazoa; phylum Chordata; class Mammalia; order Artiodactyla; family Delphinidae; genus Pseudorca; species Pseudorca crassidens. The sequence continues at coordinate 11,943 of NW_027136144.1, forward strand.
CTTACTAGTCAGGTACATTCTTAGGCATTTAATATGCGGTGTTGAGTCCATTTCGTTGAGCAAGGAGTAGCTCTTGTCTATTCCATATTTGGCTTAAGGAACTTTATCTGTGCTCATTTCAATCTCTGGTTTTATGCAGCACCCCAACTCACCTTTCCCCTTAAGCAAGCATAAGTTGGTTTTCTAAATTTGAGACCCTGTTCTGTTCTGTAATTCAGTTCCTGTGTAGCCAAGTTTACATTCCGTGTATTACTGATATCTTATGATGTTTCTTTTTCTGTGTGACTTATTTCAGTTAGAATCATCATACCTGAATCCACTCATTGTGCTGCTAAGGGCCTGATGACATAGATTTCATTGCTGAGTGATATTGCTTTGTAAGTAAATACCACAACTTCTTTATCCATTTTTCACTTTCTGCGATGTTGAACTTGTACTGTAAACGAGGTTCTTGTAAACAGAGGCGTCCCAATGTTTGGGGTGGCTGTGTCTTTTTGATTTTAATTTCCCTAAGCTATAGGACCATAAGTGGAAGTGCCCTAGGCTCTGTTGCTTTGTTTTTTAGATGTTTCAGGAAACACCATACACTTCTCCCGAGTGTCTGTTGGCAATTTACATCCCGCCCATCAGCATAACAAGGCTCCCAGTTCTCCATGGCCTGTCCTGCCTTTCTGGATTTTACACTTTTTTCAGATGGCCCTTTTGACCGGGGGGAAGTGAGACTTCATTGTAGTGCAGATTTCCTTTGCAAGCTTGCTTGGTTGGCCAAAAAGGGCGTATGCGTTTTTTCCTGAATATATTCAGGAAAAAACGCATACGCCCTTTTTGGCCAAGTGCATCATTGTGGACGTTCTGCCTCTTTTCCTATGCTTTCAATGCAATTGCAGTCTGCCTCCTGAAATCGGTTTCCTGCAATTCTGCCCCGCTTTCAAGTCCTCTTGGCAGCCTTACTTCAGTATATTTTTGGACGATAGCTGTCATTTATAACTCTGCAGGTTTGTGAATTACAGTGCCCCTGAGCTCCTTTCTTCAACTCGCTTTCTTTTGAGCTGGCCGCAACACCGCAGGATGGCTTCAGGCCCTAATCTGGTTCCGGCACGGCACGCTGAGCCTTTGGTTAATTCCTCTTCCTGGTGGGAAATGAGAGTTAAATTTGCCCGTCCAGACACCTCCAGCTAGTCTCTCATTGGTTCTCGCTATTCCTGTTCATCTTCCGCAGAAATTGCAAACTGGGCCAAACAGGAGGTTAAAGGGACTGACTCTCCAAGTCGGGAGGGTGTTAGTAAAGCGTCTGGAATGTTGCACCCGAGTACCAGGGTACGAAAACTGAGACATATTTGAACACGTCTCCCGATCACATGGTTGATCATACTCTAGGTTCCACATGCATGTTTTAGCTGAAGGAAGAATACCTTAAACCTGGGTAGTTGAAACCCGTGGAATGGGTACCATGCAATATGACTTCAAAGGGTCTTCATTTGCTCACCGAACCTCTCCAATCCTATCACTGCTGCGTTTATGCCCCTGTACACATGCTTGATTCTCTTTCGGAGACATAGCAATCCATAGGTTTTAAGATACTTACTAGTCAGGTACATTCTTAGGCATTTAATATGCGGTGTTGAGTCCATTTCGTTGAGCAAGGAGTAGCTCTTGTCTATTCCATATTTGGCTTAAGGAACTTTATCTGTGCTCATTTCAATCTCTGGTTTTATGCAGCACCCCAACTCACCTTTCCCCTTAAGCAAGCATAAGTTGGTTTTCTAAATTTGAGACCCTGTTCTGTTCTGTAATTCAGTTCCTGTGTAGCCAAGTTTACATTCCGTGTATTACTGATATCTTATGATGTTTCTTTTTCTGTGTGACTTATTTCAGTTAGAATCATCATACCTGAATCCACTCATTGTGCTGCTAAGGGCCTGATGACATAGATTTCATTGCTGAGTGATATTGCTTTGTAAGTAAATACCACAACTTCTTTATCCATTTTTCACTTTCTGCGATGTTGAACTTGTACTGTAAACGAGGTTCTTGTAAACAGAGGCGTCCCAAACTTTGGGGTGGCTGTGTCTTTTTGATTTTAATTTCCCTAAGCTATAGGACCATAAGTGGAAGTGCCCTAGGCTCTGTTGCTTTGTTTTTTAGATGTTTCAGGAAACACCATACACTTCTCCCGAGTGTCTGTTGGCAATTTACATCCCGCCCATCAGCATAACAAGGCTCCCAGTTCTCCATGGCCTGTCCTGCCTTTCTGGATTTTACACCTTTTTCAGATGGCCCTTTTGACCGGGGGGAAGTGAGACTTCATTGTAGTGCAGATTTCCTTTGCAAGCTTGCTTGGTTGGCCAAAAAGGGCGTATGCGTTTTTTCCTGAATATATTCAGGAAAAAACGCATACGCCCTTTTTGGCCAAGTGCATCATTGTGGACGTTCTGCCTCTTTTCCTATGCTTTCAATGCAATTCCAGTCTACCTCCTGAAATCGGTTTCCTGCAATTCTGCCCCGCTTTCAAGTCCTCTTGGCAGCCTTACTTCAGTATATTTTTGGACGATAGCTGTCATTTATAACTCTGCAGGTTTGTGAATTACAGTGCCCCTGAGCTCCTTTCTTCAACTCGCTTTCTTTTGAGCTGGCCGCAACACCGCAGGATGGCTTCAGGCCCTAATCTGGTTCCGGCACGGCACGCTGAGCCTTTGGTTAATTCCTCTTCCTGGTGGGAAATGAGAGTTAAATTTGCCCGTCCAGACACCTCCAGCTAGTCTCTCATTGGTTCTCGCTATTCCTGTTCATCTTCCGCAGAAATTGCAAACTGGGCCAAACAGGAGGTTAAAGGGACTGACTCTCCAAGTCGGGAGGGTGTTAGTAAAGCGTCTGGAATGTTGCACCCGAGTACCAGGTTACGAAAACTGAGACATATTTGAACACGTCTCCCGATCACATGGTTGATCATACTCTAGGTTCCACATGCATGTTTTAGCTGAAGGAAGAATACCTTAAACCTGGGTAGTTGAAACCCGTGGAATGGGTACCATGCAATATGACTTCAAAGGGTCTTCATTTGCTCACCGAACCTCTCCAATCCTATCACTGCTGCGTTTATGCCCCTGTACACATGCTTGATTCTCTTTCGGAGACATAGCAATCCATAGGTTTTAAGATACTTACTAGTCAGGTACATTCTTAGGCATTTAATATGCGGTGTTGAGTCCATTTCGTTGAGCAAGGAGTAGCTCTTGTCTATTCCATATTTGGCTTAAGGAACTTTATCTGTGCTCATTTCAATCTCTGGTTTTATGCAGCACCCCAACTCACCTTTCCCCTTAAGCAAGCATAAGTTGGTTTTCTAAATTTGAGACCCTGTTCTGTTCTGTAATTCAGTTCCTGTGTAGCCAAGTTTACATTCCGTGTATTACTGATATCTTATGATGTTTCTTTTTCTGTGTGACTTATTTCAGTTAGAATCATCATACCTGAATCCACTCATTGTGCTGCTAAGGGCCTGATGACATAGATTTCATTGCTGAGTGATATTGCTTTGTAAGTAAATACCACAACTTCTTTATCCATTTTTCACTTTCTGCGATGTTGAACTTGTACTGTAAACGAGGTTCTTGTAAACAGAGGCGTCCCAAACTTTGGGGTGGCTGTGTCTTTTTGATTTTAATTTCCCTAAGCTATAGGACCATAAGTGGAAGTGCCCTAGGCTCTGTTGCTTTGTTTTTTAGATGTTTCAGGAAACACCATACACTTCTCCCGAGTGTCTGTTGGCAATTTACATCCCGCCCATCAGCATAACAAGGCTCCCAGTTCTCCATGGCCTGTCCTGCCTTTCTGGATTTTACACTTTTTTCAGATGGCCCTTTTGACCGGGGGGAAGTGAGACTTCATTGTAGTGCAGATTTCCTTTGCAAGCTTGCTTGGTTGGCCAAAAAGGGCGTATGCGTTTTTTCCTGAATATATTCAGGAAAAAACGCATACGCCCTTTTTGGCCAAGTGCATCATTGTGGACGTTCTGCCTCTTTTCCTATGCTTTCAATGCAATTGCAGTCTGCCTCCTGAAATCGGTTTCCTGCAATTCTGCCCCGCTTTCAAGTCCTCTTGGCAGCCTTACTTCAGTATATTTTTGGACGATAGCTGTCATTTATAACTCTGCAGGTTTGTGAATTACAGTGCCCCTGAGCTCCTTTCTTCAACTCGCTTTCTTTTGAGCTGGCCGCAACACCGCAGGATGGCTTCAGGCCCTAATCTGGTTCCGGCACGGCACGCTGAGCCTTTGGTTAATTCCTCTTCCTGGTGGGAAATGAGAGTTAAATTTGCCCGTCCAGACACCTCCAGCTAGTCTCTCATTGGTTCTCGCTATTCCTGTTCATCTTCCGCAGAAATTGCAAACTGGGCCAAACAGGAGGTTAAAGGGACTGACTCTCCAAGTCGGGAGGGTGTTAGTAAAGCGTCTGGAATGTTGCACCCGAGTACCAGGGTACGAAAACTGAGACATATTTGAACACGTCTCCCGATCACATGGTTGATCATACTCTAGGTTCCACATGCATGTTTTAGCTGAAGGAAGAATACCTTAAACCTGGGTAGTTGAAACCCGTGGAATGGGTACCATGCAATATGACTTCAAAGGGTCTTCATTTGCTCACCGAACCTCTCCAATCCTATCACTGCTGCGTTTATGCCCCTGTACACATGCTTGATTCTCTTTCAGAGACATAGCAATCCATAGGTTTTAAGATACTTACTAGTCAGGTACATTCTTAGGCATTTAATATGCGGTGTTGAGTCCATTTCGTTGAGCAAGGAGTAGCTCTTGTCTATTCCATATTTGGCTTAAGGAACTTTATCTGTGCTCATTTCAATCTCTGGTTTTATGCAGCACCCCAACTCACCTTTCCCCTTAAGCAAGCATAAGTTGGTTTTCTAAATTTGAGACCCTGTTCTGTTCTGTAATTCAGTTCCTGTGTAGCCAAGTTTACATTCCGTGTATTACTGATATCTTATGATGTTTCTTTTTCTGTGTGACTTATTTCAGTTAGAATCATCATACCTGAATCCACTCATTGTGCTGCTAAGGGCCTGATGACATAGATTTCATTGCTGAGTGATATTGCTTTGTAAGTAAATACCACAACTTCTTTATCCATTTTTCACTTTCTGCGATGTTGAACTTGTACTGTAAACGAGGTTCTTGTAAACAGAGGCGTCCCAAACTTTGGGGTGGCTGTGTCTTTTTGATTTTAATTTCCCTAAGCTATAGGACCATAAGTGGAAGTGCCCTAGGCTCTGTTGCTTTGTTTTTTAGATGTTTCAGGAAACACCATACACTTCTCCCGAGTGTCTGTTGGCAATTTACATCCCGCCCATCAGCATAACAAGGCTCCCAGTTCTCCATGGCCTGTCCTGCCTTTCTGGATTTTACACGTTTTTCAGATGGCCCTTTTGACCGGGGGGAAGTGAGACTTCATTGTAGTGCAGATTTCCTTTGCAAGCTTGCTTGGTTGGCCAAAAAGGGCGTATGCGTTTTTTCCTGAATATATTCAGGAAAAAACGCATACGCCCTTTTTGGCCAAGTGCATCATTGTGGACGTTCTGCCTCTTTTCCTATGCTTTCAATGCAATTCCAGTCTACCTCCTGAAATCGGTTTCCTGCAATTCTGCCCCGCTTTCAAGTCCTCTTGGCAGCCTTACTTCAGTATATTTTTGGACGATAGCTGTCATTTATAACTCTGCAGGTTTGTGAATTACAGTGCCCCTGAGCTCCTTTCTTCAACTCGCTTTCTTTTGAGCTGGCCGCAACACCGCAGGATGGCTTCAGGCCCTAATCTGGTTCCGGCACGGCACGCTGAGCCTTTGGTTAATTCCTCTTCCTGGTGGGAAATGAGAGTTAAATTTGCCCGTCCAGACACCTCCAGCTAGTCTCTCATTGGTTCTCGCTATTCCTGTTCATCTTCCGCAGAAATTGCAAACTGGGCCAAACAGGAGGTTAAAGGGACTGACTCTCCAAGTCGGGAGGGTGTTAGTAAAGCGTCTGGAATGTTGCACCCGAGTACCAGGTTACGAAAACTGAGACATATTTGAACACGTCTCCCGATCACATGGTTGATCATACTCTAGGTTCCACATGCATGTTTTAGCTGAAGGAAGAATACCTTAAACCTGGGTAGTTGAAACCCGTGGAATGGGTACCATGCAATATGACTTCAAAGGGTCTTCATTTGCTCACCGAACCTCTCCAATCCTATCACTGCTGCGTTTATGCCCCTGTACACATGCTTGATTCTCTTTCGGAGACATAGCAATCCATAGGTTTTAAGATACTTACTAGTCAGGTACATTCTTAGGCATTTAATATGCGGTGTTGAGTCCATTTCGTTGAGCAAGGAGTAGCTCTTGTCTATTCCATATTTGGCTTAAGGAACTTTATCTGTGCTCATTTCAATCTCTGGTTTTATGCAGCACCCCAACTCACCTTTCCCCTTAAGCAAGCATAAGTTGGTTTTCTAAATTTGAGACCCTGTTCTGTTCTGTAATTCAGTTCCTGTGTAGCCAAGTTTACATTCCGTGTATTACTGATATCTTATGATGTTTCTTTTTCTGTGTGACTTATTTCAGTTAGAATCATCATACCTGAATCCACTCATTGTGCTGCTAAGGGCCTGATGACATAGATTTCATTGCTGAGTGATATTGCTTTGTAAGTAAATACCACAACTTCTTTATCCATTTTTCACTTTCTGCGATGTTGAACTTGTACTGTAAACGAGGTTCTTGTAAACAGAGGCGTCCCAAACTTTGGGGTGGCTGTGTCTTTTTGATTTTAATTTCCCTAAGCTATAGGACCATAAGTGGAAGTGCCCTAGGCTCTGTTGCTTTGTTTTTTAGATGTTTCAGGAAACACCATACACTTCTCCCGAGTGTCTGTTGGCAATTTACATCCCGCCCATCAGCATAACAAGGCTCCCAGTTCTCCATGGCCTGTCCTGCCTTTCTGGATTTTACACGTTTTTCAGATGGCCCTTTTGACCGGGGGGAAGTGAGACTTCATTGTAGTGCAGATTTCCTTTGCAAGCTTGCTTGGTTGGCCAAAAAGGGCGTATGCGTTTTTTCCTGAATATATTCAGGAAAAAACGCATACGCCCTTTTTGGCCAAGTGCATCATTGTGGACGTTCTGCCTCTTTTCCTATGCTTTCAATGCAATTCCAGTCTACCTCCTGAAATCGGTTTCCTGCAATTCTGCCCCGCTTTCAAGTCCTCTTGGCAGCCTTACTTCAGTATATTTTTGGACGATAGCTGTCATTTATAACTCTGCAGGTTTGTGAATTACAGTGCCCCTGAGCTCCTTTCTTCAACTCGCTTTCTTTTGAGCTGGCCGCAACACCGCAGGATGGCTTCAGGCCCTAATCTGGTTCCGGCACGGCACGCTGAGCCTTTGGTTAATTCCTCTTCCTGGTGGGAAATGAGAGTTAAATTTGCCCGTCCAGACACCTCCAGCTAGTCTCTCATTGGTTCTCGCTATTCCTGTTCATCTTCCGCAGAAATTGCAAACTGGGCCAAACAGGAGGTTAAAGGGACTGACTCTCCAAGTCGGGAGGGTGTTAGTAAAGCGTCTGGAATGTTGCACCCGAGTACCAGGGTACGAAAACTGAGACATATTTGAACACGTCTCCCGATCACATGGTTGATCATACTCTAGGTTCCACATGCATGTTTTAGCTGAAGGAAGAATACCTTAAACCTGGGTAGTTGAAACCCGTGGAATGGGTACCATGCAATATGACTTCAAAGGGTCTTCATTTGCTCACCGAACCTCTCCAATCCTATCACTGCTGCGTTTATGCCCCTGTACACATGCTTGATTCTCTTTCGGAGACATAGCAATCCATAGGTTTTAAGATACTTACTAGTCAGGTACATTCTTAGGCATTTAATATGCGGTGTTGAGTCCATTTCGTTGAGCAAGGAGTAGCTCTTGTCTATTCCATATTTGGCTTAAGGAACTTTATCTGTGCTCATTTCAATCTCTGGTTTTATGCAGCACCCCAACTCACCTTTCCCCTTAAGCAAGCATAAGTTGGTTTTCTAAATTTGAGACCCTGTTCTGTTCTGTAATTCAGTTCCTGTGTAGCCAAGTTTACATTCCGTGTATTACTGATATCTTATGATGTTTCTTTTTCTGTGTGACTTATTTCAGTTAGAATCATCATACCTGAATCCACTCATTGTGCTGCTAAGGGCCTGATGACATAGATTTCATTGCTGAGTGATATTGCTTTGTAAGTAAATACCACAACTTCTTTATCCATTTTTCACTTTCTGCGATGTTGAACTTGTACTGTAAACGAGGTTCTTGTAAACAGAGGCGTCCCAAACTTTGGGGTGGCTGTGTCTTTTTGATTTTAATTTCCCTAAGCTATAGGACCATAAGTGGAAGTGCCCTAGGCTCTGTTGCTTTGTTTTTTAGATGTTTCAGGAAACACCATACACTTCTCCCGAGTGTCTGTTGGCAATTTACATCCCGCCCATCAGCATAACAAGGCTCCCAGTTCTCCATGGCCTGTCCTGCCTTTCTGGATTTTACACTTTTTTCAGATGGCCCTTTTGACCGGGAGGAAGTGAGACTTCATTGTAGTGCAGATTTCCTTTGCAAGCTTGCTTGGTTGGCCAAAAAGGGCGTATGCGTTTTTTCCTGAATATATTCAGGAAAAAACGCATACGCCCTTTTTGGCCAAGTGCATCATTGTGGACGTTCTGCCTCTTTTCCTATGCTTTCAATGCAATTCCAGTCTGCCTCCTGAAATCGGTTTCCTGCAATTCTGCCCCGCTTTCAAGTCCTCTTGGCAGCCTTACTTCAGTATATTTTTGGACGATAGCTGTCATTTATAACTCTGCAGGTTTGTGAATTACAGTGCCCCTGAGCTCCTTTCTTCAACTCGCTTTCTTTTGAGCTGGCCGCAACACCGCAGGATGGCTTCAGGCCCTAATCTGGTTCCGGCACGGCACGCTGAGCCTTTGGTTAATTCCTCTTCCTGGTGGGAAATGAGAGTTAAATTTGCCCGTCCAGACACCTCCAGCTAGTCTCTCATTGGTTCTCGCTATTCCTGTTCATCTTCCGCAGAAATTGCAAACTGGGCCAAACAGGAGGTTAAAGGGACTGACTCTCCAAGTCGGGAGGGTGTTAGTAAAGCGTCTGGAATGTTGCACCCGAGTACCAGGGTACGAAAACTGAGACATATTTGAACACGTCTCCCGATCACATGGTTGATCATACTCTAGGTTCCACATGCATGTTTTAGCTGAAGGAAGAATACCTTAAACCTGGGTAGTTGAAACCCGTGGAATGGGTACCATGCAATATGACTTCAAAGGGTCTTCATTTGCTCACCGAACCTCTCCAATCCTATCACTGCTGCGTTTATGCCCCTGTACACATGCTTGATTCTCTTTCGGAGACATAGCAATCCATAGGTTTTAAGATACTTACTAGTCAGGTACATTCTTAGGCATTTAATATGCGGTGTTGAGTCCATTTCGTTGAGCAAGGAGTAGCTCTTGTCTATTCCATATTTGGCTTAAGGAACTTTATCTGTGCTCATTTCAATCTCTGGTTTTATGCAGCACCCCAACTCACCTTTCCCCTTAAGCAAGCATAAGTTGGTTTTCTAAATTTGAGACCCTGTTCTGTTCTGTAATTCAGTTCCTGTGTAGCCAAGTTTACATTCCGTGTATTACTGATATCTTATGATGTTTCTTTTTCTGTGTGACTTATTTCAGTTAGAATCATCATACCTGAATCCACTCATTGTGCTGCTAAGGGCCTGATGACATAGATTTCATTGCTGAGTGATATTGCTTTGTAAGTAAATACCACAACTTCTTTATCCATTTTTCACTTTCTGCGATGTTGAACTTGTACTGTAAACGAGGTTCTTGTAAACAGAGGCGTCCCAAACTTTGGGGTGGCTGTGTCTTTTTGATTTTAATTTCCCTAAGCTATAGGACCATAAGTGGAAGTGCCCTAGGCTCTGTTGCTTTGTTTTTTAGATGTTTCAGGAAACACCATACACTTCTCCCGAGTGTCTGTTGGCAATTTACATCCCACCCATCAGCATAACAAGGCTCCCAGTTCTCCATGGCCTGTCCTGCCTTTCTGGATTTTACACTTTTTTCAGATGGCCCTTTTGACCGGGGGGAAGTGAGACTTCATTGTAGTGCAGATTTCCTTTGCAAGCTTGCTTGGTTGGCCAAAAAGGGCGTGTGCGTTTTTTCCTGAATATATTCAGGAAAAAACGCATACGCCCTTTTTGGCCAAGTGCATCATTGTGGACGTTCTGCCTCTTTTCCTATGCTTTCAATGCAATTGCAGTCTACCTCCTGAAATCGGTTTCCTGCAATTCTGACCCGCTTTCAAGTCCTCTTGGCAGCCTTACTTCAGTATATTTTTGGACGATAGCTGTCATTTATAACTCTGCAGGTTTGTGAATTACAGTGCCCCTGAGCTCCTTTCTTCAACTCGCTTTCTTTTGAGCTGGCCACAACACCGCAGGATGGCTTCAGGCCCTAATCTGGTTCCGGCACGGCACGCTGAGCCTTTGGTTAATTCCTCTTCCTGGTGGGAAATGAGAGTTAAATTTGCCCGTCCAGACACCTCCAGCTAGTCTCTCATTGGTTCTCGCTATTCCTGTTCATCTTCCGCAGAAATTGCAAACTGGGCCAAACAGGAGGTTAAAGGGACTGACTCTCCAAGTCGGGAGGGTGTTAGTAAAGCGTCTGGAATGTTGCACCCGAGTACCAGGGTACGAAAACTGAGACATATTTGAACACGTCTCCCGATCACATGGTTGATCATACTCTAGGTTCCACATGCATGTTTTAGCTGAAGGAAGAATACCTTAAACCTGGGTAGTTGAAACCCGTGGAATGGGTACCATGCAATATGACTTCAAAGGGTCTTCATTTGCTCACCGAACCTCTCCAATCCTATCACTGCTGCGTTTATGCCCCTGTACACATGCTTGATTCTCTTTCGGAGACATAGCAATCCATAGGTTTTAAGATACTTACTAGTCAGGTACATTCTTAGGCATTTAATATGCGGTGTTGAGTCCATTTCGTTGAGCAAGGAGTAGCTCTTGTCTATTCCATATTTGGCTTAAGGAACTTTATCTGTGCTCATTTCAATCTCTGGTTTTATGCAGCACCCCAACTCACCTTTCCCCTTAAGCAAGCATAAGTTGGTTTTCTAAATTTGAGACCCTGTTCTGTTCTGTAATTCAGTTCCTGTGTAGCCAAGTTTACATTCCGTGTATTACTGATATCTTATGATGTTTCTTTTTCTGTGTGACTTATTTCAGTTAGAATCATCATACCTGAATCCACTCATTGTGCTGCTAAGGGCCTGATGACATAGATTTCATTGCTGAGTGATATTGCTTTGTAAGTAAATACCACAACTTCTTTATCCATTTTTCACTTTCTGCGATGTTGAACTTGTACTGTAAACGAGGTTCTTGTAAACAGAGGCGTCCCAAACTTTGGGGTGGCTGTGTCTTTTTGATTTTAATTTCCCTAAGCTATAGGACCATAAGTGGAAGTGCCCTAGGCTCTGTTGCTTTGTTTTTTAGATGTTTCAGGAAACACCATACACTTCTCCCGAGTGTCTGTTGGCAATTTACATCCCACCCATCAGCATAACAAGGCTCCCAGTTCTCCATGGCCTGTCCTGCCTTTCTGGATTTTACACTTTTTTCAGATGGCCCTTTTGACCGGGGGGAAGTGAGACTTCATTGTAGTGCAGATTTCCTTTGCAAGCTTGCTTGGTTGGCCAAAAAGTGCGTGTGCGTTTTTTCCTGAATATATTCAGGAAAAAACGCATACGCCCTTTTTGGCCAAGTGCATCATTGTGGACGTTCTGCCTCTTTTCCTATGCTTTCAATGCAATTCCAGTCTACCTCCTGAAATCGGTTTCCTGCAATTCTGACCCGCTTTCAAGTCCTCTTGGCAGCCTTACTTCAGTATATTTTTGGACGATAGCTGTCATTTATAACTCTGCAGGTTTGTGAATTACAGTGCCCCTGAGCTCCTTTCTTCAACTCGCTTTCTTTTGAGCTGGCCACAACACCGCAGGATGGCTTCAGGCCCTAATCTGGTTCCGGCACGGCACGCTGAGCCTTTGGTTAATTCCTCTTCCTGGTGGGAAATGAGAGTTAAATTTGCCCGTCCAGACACCTCCAGCTAGTCTCTCATTGGTTCTCGCTATTCCTGTTCATCTTCCGCAGAAATTGCAAACTGGGCCAAACAGGAGGTTAAAGGGACTGACTCTCCAAGTCGGGAGGGTGTTAGTAAAGCGTCTGGAATGTTGCACCCGAGTACCAGGGTACGAAAACTGAGACATATTTGAACACGTCTCCCGATCACATGGTTGATCATACTCTAGGTTCCACATGCATGTTTTAGCTGAAGGAAGAATACCTTAAACCTGGGTAGTTGAAACCCGTGGAATGGGTACCATGCAATATGACTTCAAAGGGTCTTCATTTGCTCACCGAACCTCTCCAATCCTATCACTGCTGCGTTTATGCCCCTGTACACATGCTTGATTCTCTTTCGGAGACATAGCAATCCATAGGTTTTAAGATACTTACTAGTCAGGTACATTCTTAGGCATTTAATATGCGGTGTTGAGTCCATTTCGTTGAGCAAGGAGTAGCTCTTGTCTATCCCATATTTGGCTTAAGGAACTTTATCTGTGCTCATTTCAATCTCTGGTTTTATGCAGCACCCCAACTCACCTTTCCCCTTAAGCAAGCATAAGTTGGTTTTCTAAATTTGAGACCCTGTTCTGTTCTGTAATTCAGTTCCTGTGTAGCCAAGTTTACATTCCGTGTATTACTGATATCTTATGATGTTTCTTTTTCTGTGTGACTTATTTCAGTTAGAATCATCATACCTGAATCCACTCATTGTGCTGCTAAGGGCCTGATGACATAGATTTCATTGCTGAGTGATATTGCTTTGTAAGTAAATACCACAACTTCTTTATCCATTTTTCACTTTCTGCGATGTTGAACTTGTACTGTAAATGAGGTTCTTGTAAACAGAGGTGTCCCAAACTTTGGGGTGGCTGTGTCTTTTTGATTTTAATTTCCCTAAGCTATAGGACCATAAGTGGAAGTGCCCTAGGCTCTGTTGCTTTGTTTTTTAGATGTTTCAGGAAACACCATACACTTCTCCCGAGTGTCTGTTGGCAATTTACATCCCGCCCATCAGCATAACAAGGCTCCCAGTTCTCCATGGCCTGTCCTGCCTTTCTGGATTTTACACTTTTTTCAGATGGCCCTTTTGACCGGGGGGAAGTGAGACTTCATTGTAGTGCAGATTTCCTTTGCAAGCTTGCTTGGTTGGCCAAAAAGGGCGTATGCGTTTTTTCCTGAATATATTCAGGAAAAAACGCATACGCCCTTTTTGGCCAAGTGCATCATTGTGGACGTTCTGCCTCTTTTCCTATGCTTTCAATGCAATTCCAGTCTGCCTCCTGAAATCGGTTTCCTGCAATTCTGCCCCGCTTTCAAGTCCTCTTGGCAGCCTTACTTCAGTATATTTTTGGACGATAGCTGTCATTTATAACTCTGCAGGTTTGTGAATTACAGTGCCCCTGAGCTCCTTTCTTCAACTCGCTTTCTTTTGAGCTGGCCGCAACACCGCAGGATGGCTTCAGGCCCTAATCTGGTTCCGGCACGGCACGCTGAGCCTTTGGTTAATTCCTCTTCCTGGTGGGAAATGAGAGTTAAATTTGCCCGTCCAGACACCTCCAGCTAGTCTCTCATTGGTTCTCGCTATTCCTGTTCATCTTCCGCAGAAATTGCAAACTGGGCCAAACAGGAGGTTAAAGGGACTGACTCTCCAAGTCGGGAGGGTGTTAGTAAAGCGTCTGGAATGTTGCACCCGAGTACCAGGGTACGAAAACTGAGACATATTTGAACACGTCTCCCGATCACATGGTTGATCATACTCTAGGTTCCACATGCATGTTTTAGCTGAAGGAAGAATACCTTAAACCTGGGTAGTTGAAACCCGTGGAATGGGTACCATGCAATATGACTTCAAAGGGTCTTCATTTGCTCACCGAACCTCTCCAATCCTATCACTGCTGCGTTTATGCCCCTGTACACATGCTTGATTCTCTTTCGGAGACATAGCAATCCATAGGTTTTAAGATACTTACTAGTCAGGTACATTCTTAGGCATTTAATATGCGGTGTTGAGTCCATTTCGTTGAGCAAGGAGTAGCTCTTGTCTATTCCATATTTGGCTTAAGGAACTTTATCTGTGCTCATTTCAATCTCTGGTTTTATGCAGCACCCCAACTCACCTTTCCCCTTAAGCAAGCATAAGTTGGTTTTCTAAATTTGAGACCCTGTTCTGTTCTGTAATTCAGTTCCTGTGTAGCCAAGTTTACATTCCGTGTATTACTGATATCTTATGATGTTTCTTTTTCTGTGTGACTTATTTCAGTTAGAATCATCATACCTGAATCCACTCATTGTGCTGCTAAGGGCCTGATGACATAGATTTCATTGCTGAGTGATATTGCTTTGTAAGTAAATACCACAACTTCTTTATCCATTTTTCACTTTCTGCGATGTTGAACTTGTACTGTAAACGAGGTTCTTGTAAACAGAGGCGTCCCAAACTTTGGGGTGGCTGTGTCTTTTTGATTTTAATTTCCCTAAGCTATAGGACCATAAGTGGAAGTGCCCTAGGCTCTGTTGCTTTGTTTTTTAGATGTTTCAGGAAACACCATACACTTCTCCCGAGTGTCTGTTGGCAATTTACATCCCGCCCATCAGCATAACAAGGCTCCCAGTTCTCCATGGCCTGTCCTGTCTTTCTGGATTTTACACTTTTTTCAGATGGCCCTTTTGACCGGGGGGAAGTGAGACTTCATTGTAGTGCAGATTTCCTTTGCAAGCTTGCTTGGTTGGCCAAAAAGGGCGTATGCGTTTTTTCCTGAATATATTCAGGAAAAAACGCATACGCCCTTTTTGGCCAAGTGCATCATTGTGGACGTTCTGCCTCTTTTCCTATGCTTTCAATGCAATTCCAGTCTGCCTCCTGAAATCGGTTTCCTGCAATTCTGACCCGCTTTCAAGTCCTCTTGGCAGCCTTACTTCAGTATATTTTTGGACGATAGCTGTCATTTATAACTCTGCAGGTTTGTGAATTACAGTGCCCCTGAGCTCCTTTCTTCAACTCACTTTCTTTTGAGCTGGCCGCAACACCGCAGGATGGCTTCAGGCCCTAATCTGGTTCCGGCACGGCACGCTGAGCCTTTGGTTAATTCCTCTTCCTGGTGGGAAATGAGAGTTAAATTTGCCCGTCCAGACACCTCCAGCTAGTCTCTCATTGGTTCTCGCTATTCCTGTTCATCTTCCGCAGAAATTGCAAACTGGGCCAAACAGGAGGTTAAAGGGACTGACTCTCCAAGTCGGGAGGGTGTTAGTAAAGCGTCTGGAATGTTGCACCCGAGTACCAGGGTACGAAAACTGAGACATATTTGAACACGTCTCCCGATCACATGGTTGATCATACTCTAGGTTCCACATGCATGTTTTAGCTGAAGGAAGAATACCTTAAACCTGGGTAGTTGAAACCCGTGGAATGGGTACCATGCAATATGACTTCAAAGGGTCTTCATTTGCTCACCGAACCTCTCCAATCCTATCACTGCTGCATTTATGCCCCTGTACACATGCTTGATTCTCTTTTGGAGACATAGCAATCCATAGGTTTTAAGATACTTACTAGTCAGGTACATTCTTAGGCATTTAATATGCGGTGTTGAGTCCATTTCGTTGAGCAAGGAGTAGCTCTTGTCTATTCCATATTTGGCTTAAGGAACTTTATCTGTGTTCATTTCAATCTCTGGTTTTATGCAGCACCCCAACTCACCTTTACCCTTAAGCAAGCATAAGTTGGTTTTCTAAATTTGAGACCCTGTTCTGTTCTGTAATTCAGTTCCTGTGTAGCCAAGTTTACATTCCGTGTACTACTGATATCTTATGATGTTTCTTTTTCTGTGTGACTTATTTCAGTTAGAATCATCATACCTGAATCCACTCATTGTGCTGCTAAGGGCCTGATGACATAGATTTCATTGCTGAGTGATATTGCTTTGTAAGTAAATACCACAACTTCTTTATCCATTTTTCACTTTCTGCGATGTTGAACTTGTACTGTAAACGAGGTTCTTGTAAACAGAGGCGTCCCAAACTTTGGGGTGGCTGTGTCTTTTTGATTTTAATTTCCCTAAGCTATAGGACCATAAGTGGAAGTGCCCTAGGCTCTGTTGCTTTGTTTTTTAGATGTTTCAGGAAACACCATACACTTCTCCCGAGTGTCTGTTGGCAATTTACATCCCGCCCATCAGCATAACAAGGCTCCCAGTTCTCCATGGCCTGTCCTGCCTTTCTGGATTTTACACTTTTTTCAGATGGCCCTTTTGACCGGGGGGAAGTGAGACTTCATTGTAGTGCAGATTTCCTTTGCAAGCTTGCTTGGTTGGCCAAAAAGTGCGTGTGCGTTTTTTCCTGAATATATTCAGGAAAAAACGCATACGCCCTTTTTGGCCAAGTGCATCATTGTGGACGTTCTGCCTCTTTTCCTATGCTTTCAATGCAATTCCAGTCTACCTCCTGAAATCGGTTTCCTGCAATTCTGACCCGCTTTCAAGTCCTCTTGGCAGCCTTACTTCAGTATATTTTTGGACGATAGCTGTCATTTATAACTCTGCAGGTTTGTGAATTACAGTGCCCCTGAGCTCCTTTCTTCAACTCGCTTTCTTTTGAGCTGGCCGCAACACCGCAGGATGGCTTCAGGCCCTAATCTGGTTCCGGCACGGCACGCTGAGCCTTTGGTTAATTCCTCTTCCTGGTGGGAAATGAGAGTTAAATTTGCCCGTCCAGACACCTCCAGCTAGTCTCTCATTGGTTCTCGCTATTCCTGTTCATCTTCCGCAGAAATTGCAAACTGGGCCAAACAGGAGGTTAAAGGGACTGACTCTCCAAGTCGGGAGGGTGTTAGTAAAGCGTCTGGAATGTTGCACCCGAGTACCAGGGTACGAAAACTGAGACATATTTGAACACGTCTCCCGATCACATGGTTGATCATACTCTAGGTTCCACATGCATGTTTTAGCTGAAGGAAGAATACCTTAAACCTGGGTAGTTGAAACCCGTGGAATGGGTACCATGCAATATGACTTCAAAGGGTCTTCATTTGCTCACCGAACCTCTCCAATCCTATCACTGCTGCGTTTATGCCCCTGTACACATGCTTGATTCTCTTTCGGAGACATAGCAATCCATAGGTTTTAAGATACTTACTAGTCAGGTACATTCTTAGGCATTTAATATGCGGTGTTGAGTCCATTTCGTTGAGCAAGGAGTAGCTCTTGTCTATCCCATATTTGGCTTAAGGAACTTTATCTGTGCTCATTTCAATCTCTGGTTTTATGCAGCACCCCAACTCACCTTTCCCCTTAAGCAAGCATAAGTTGGTTTTCTAAATTTGAGACCCTGTTCTGTTCTGTAATTCAGTTCCTGTGTAGCCAAGTTTACATTCCGTGTATTACTGATATCTTATGATGTTTCTTTTTCTGTGTGACTTATTTCAGTTAGAATCATCATACCTGAATCCACTCATTGTGCTGCTAAGGGCCTGATGACATAGATTTCATTGCTGAGTGATATTGCTTTGTAAGTAAATACCACAACTTCTTTATCCATTTTTCACTTTCTGCGATGTTGAACTTGTACTGTAAATGAGGTTCTTGTAAACAGAGGTGTCCCAAACTTTGGGGTGGCTGTGTCTTTTTGATTTTAATTTCCCTAAGCTATAGGACCATAAGTGGAAGTGCCCTAGGCTCTGTTGCTTTGTTTTTTAGATGTTTCAGGAAACACCATACACTTCTCCCGAGTGTCTGTTGGCAATTTACATCCCGCCCATCAGCATAACAAGGCTCCCAGTTCTCCATGGCCTGTCCTGCCTTTCTGGATTTTACACTTTTTTCAGATGGCCCTTTTGACCGGGGGGAAGTGAGACTTCATTGTAGTGCAGATTTCCTTTGCAAGCTTGCTTGGTTGGCCAAAAAGGGCGTGTGCGTTTTTTCCTGAATATATTCAGGAAAAAACGCATACGCCCTTTTTGGCCAAGTGCATCATTGTGGACGTTCTGCCTCTTTTCCTATGCTTTCAATGCAATTCCAGTCTGCCTCCTGAAATCGGTTTCCTGCAATTCTGCCCCGCTTTCAAGTCCTCTTGGCAGCCTTACTTCAGTATATTTTTGGACGATAGCTGTCATTTATAACTCTGCAGGTTTGTGAATTACAGTGCCCCTGAGCTCCTTTCTTCAACTCGCTTTCTTTTGAGCTGGCCGCAACACCGCAGGATGGCTTCAGGCCCTAATCTGGTTCCGGCACGGCACGCTGAGCCTTTGGTTAATTCCTCTTCCTGGTGGGAAATGAGAGTTAAATTTGCCCGTCCAGACACCTCCAGCTAGTCTCTCATTGGTTCTCGCTATTCCTGTTCATCTTCCGCAGAAATTGCAAACTGGGCCAAACAGGAGGTTAAAGGGACTGACTCTCCAAGTCGGGAGGGTGTTAGTAAAGCGTCTGGAATGTTGCACCCGAGTACCAGGGTACGAAAACTGAGACATATTTGAACACGTCTCCCGATCACATGGTTGATCATACTCTAGGTTCCACATGCATGTTTTAGCTGAAGGAAGAATACCTTAAACCTGGGTAGTTGAAACCCGTGGAATGGGTACCATGCAATATGACTTCAAAGGGTCTTCATTTGCTCACCGAACCTCTCCAATCCTATCACTGCTGCGTTTATGCCCCTGTACACATGCTTGATTCTCTTTCGGAGACATAGCAATCCATAGGTTTTAAGATACTTACTAGTCAGGTACATTCTTAGGCATTTAATATGCGGTGTTGAGTCCATTTCGTTGAGCAAGGAGTAGCTCTTGTCTATCCCATATTTGGCTTAAGGAACTTTATCTGTGCTCATTTCAATCTCTGGTTTTATGCAGCACCCCAACTCACCTTTCCCCTTAAGCAAGCATAAGTTGGTTTTCTAAATTTGAGACCCTGTTCTGTTCTGTAATTCAGTTCCTGTGTAGCCAAGTTTACATTCCGTGTATTACTGATATCTTATGATGTTTCTTTTTCTGTGTGACTTATTTCAGTTAGAATCATCATACCTGAATCCACTCATTGTGCTGCTAAGGGCCTGATGACATAGATTTCATTGCTGAGTGATATTGCTTTGTAAGTAAATACCACAACTTCTTTATCCATTTTTCACTTTCTGCGATGTTGAACTTGTACTGTAAATGAGGTTCTTGTAAACAGAGGTGTCCCAAACTTTGGGGTGGCTGTGTCTTTTTGATTTTAATTTCCCTAAGCTATAGGACCATAAGTGGAAGTGCCCTAGGCTCTGTTGCTTTGTTTTTTAGATGTTTCAGGAAACACCATACACTTCTCCCGAGTGTCTGTTGGCAATTTACATCCCGCCCATCAGCATAACAAGGCTCCCAGTTCTCCATGGCCTGTCCTGCCTTTCTGGATTTTACACTTTTTTCAGATGGCCCTTTTGACCGGGGGGAAGTGAGACTTCATTGTAGTGCAGATTTCCTTTGCAAGCTTGCTTGGTTGGCCAAAAAGGGCGTGTGCGTTTTTTCCTGAATATATTCAGGAAAAAACGCATACGCCCTTTTTGGCCAAGTGCATCATTGTGGACGTTCTGCCTCTTTTCCTATGCTTTCAATGCAATTCCAGTCTGCCTCCTGAAATCGGTTTCCTGCAATTCTGCCCCGCTTTCAAGTCCTCTTGGCAGCCTTACTTCAGTATATTTTTGGACGATAGCTGTCATTTATAACTCTGCAGGTTTGTGAATTACAGTGCCCCTGAGCTCCTTTCTTCAACTCGCTTTCTTTTGAGCTGGCCGCAACACCGCAGGATGGCTTCAGGCCCTAATCTGGTTCCGGCACGGCACGCTGAGCCTTTGGTTAATTCCTCTTCCTGGTGGGAAATGAGAGTTAAATTTGCCCGTCCAGACACCTCCAGCTAGTCTCTCATTGGTTCTCGCTATTCCTGTTCATCTTCCGCAGAAATTGCAAACTGGGCCAAACAGGAGGTTAAAGGGACTGACTCTCCAAGTCGGGAGGGTGTTAGTAAAGCGTCTGGAATGTTGCACCCGAGTACCAGGGTACGAAAACTGAGACATATTTGAACACGTCTCCCGATCACATGGTTGATCATACTCTAGGTTCCACATGCATGTTTTAGCTGAAGGAAGAATACCTTAAACCTGGGTAGTTGAAACCCGTGGAATGGGTACCATGCAATATGACTTCAAAGGGTCTTCATTTGCTCACCGAACCTCTCCAATCCTATCACTGCTGCATTTATGCCCCTGTACACATGCTTGATTCTCTTTCGGAGACATAGCAATCCATAGGTTTTAAGATACTTACTAGTCAGGTACATTCTTAGGCATTTAATATGCGGTGTTGAGTCCATTTCGTTGAGCAAGGAGTAGCTCTTGTCTATTCCATATTTGGCTTAA
Organism: Pseudorca crassidens; assembly: GCF_039906515.1. Lineage (NCBI taxonomy): Eukaryota > Metazoa > Chordata > Mammalia > Artiodactyla > Delphinidae > Pseudorca > Pseudorca crassidens. The sequence goes on from NW_027136144.1 coordinate 32,580, forward strand.
GGAACTTTATCTGTGTTCATTTCAATCTCTGGTTTTATGCAGCACCCCAACTCACCTTTCCCCTTAAGCAAGCATAAGTTGGTTTTCTAAATTTGAGACCCTGTTCTGTTCTGTAATTCAGTTCCTGTGTAGCCAAGTTTACATTCCGTGTATTACTGATATCTTATGATGTTTCTTTTTCTGTGTGACTTATTTCAGTTAGAATCATCATACCTGAATCCACTCATTGTGCTGCTAAGGGCCTGATGACATAGATTTCATTGCTGAGTGATATTGCTTTGTAAGTAAATACCACAACTTCTTTATCCATTTTTCACTTTCTGCGATGTTGAACTTGTACTGTAAACGAGGTTCTTGTAAACAGAGGCGTCCCAAACTTTGGGGTGGCTGTGTCTTTTTGATTTTAATTTCCCTAAGCTATAGGACCATAAGTGGAAGTGCCCTAGGCTCTGTTGCTTTGTTTTTTAGATGTTTCAGGAAACACCATACACTTCTCCCGAGTGTCTGTTGGCAATTTACATCCCGCCCATCAGCATAACAAGGCTCCCAGTTCTCCATGGCCTGTCCTGTCTTTCTGGATTTTACACTTTTTTCAGATGGCCCTTTTGACCGGGGGGAAGTGAGACTTCATTGTAGTGCAGATTTCCTTTGCAAGCTTGCTTGGTTGGCCAAAAAGGGCGTATGCGTTTTTTCCTGAATATATTCAGGAAAAAACGCATACGCCCTTTTTGGCCAAGTGCATCATTGTGGACGTTCTGCCTCTTTTCCTATGCTTTCAATGCAATTCCAGTCTGCCTCCTGAAATCGGTTTCCTGCAATTCTGACCCGCTTTCAAGTCCTCTTGGCAGCCTTACTTCAGTATATTTTTGGACGATAGCTGTCATTTATAACTCTGCAGGTTTGTGAATTACAGTGCCCCTGAGCTCCTTTCTTCAACTCGCTTTCTTTTGAGCTGGCCGCAACACCGCAGGATGGCTTCAGGCCCTAATCTGGTTCCGGCACGGCACGCTGAGCCTTTGGTTAATTCCTCTTCCTGGTGGGAAATGAGAGTTAAATTTGCCCGTCCAGACACCTCCAGCTAGTCTCTCATTGGTTCTCGCTATTCCTGTTCATCTTCCGCAGAAATTGCAAACTGGGCCAAACAGGAGGTTAAAGGGACTGACTCTCCAAGTCGGGAGGGTGTTAGTAAAGCGTCTGGAATGTTGCACCCGAGTACCAGGGTACGAAAACTGAGACATATTTGAACACGTCTCCCGATCACATGGTTGATCATACTCTAGGTTCCACATGCATGTTTTAGCTGAAGGAAGAATACCTTAAACCTGGGTAGTTGAAACCCGTGGAATGGGTACCATGCAATATGACTTCAAAGGGTCTTCATTTGCTCACCGAACCTCTCCAATCCTATCACTGCTGCATTTATGCCCCTGTACACATGCTTGATTCTCTTTCGGAGACATAGCAATCCATAGGTTTTAAGATACTTACTAGTCAGGTACATTCTTAGGCATTTAATATGCGGTGTTGAGTCCATTTCGTTGAGCAAGGAGTAGCTCTTGTCTATTCCATATTTGGCTTAAGGAACTTTATCTGTGTTCATTTCAATCTCTGGTTTTATGCAGCACCCCAACTCACCTTTACCCTTAAGCAAGCATAAGTTGGTTTTCTAAATTTGAGACCCTGTTCTGTTCTGTAATTCAGTTCCTGTGTAGCCAAGTTTACATTCCGTGTACTACTGATATCTTATGATGTTTCTTTTTCTGTGTGACTTATTTCAGTTAGAATCATCATACCTGAATCCACTCATTGTGCTGCTAAGGGCCTGATGACATAGATTTCATTGCTGAGTGATATTGCTTTGTAAGTAAATACCACAACTTCTTTATCCATTTTTCACTTTCTGCGATGTTGAACTTGTACTGTAAACGAGGTTCTTGTAAACAGAGGCGTCCCAAACTTTGGGGTGGCTGTGTCTTTTTGATTTTAATTTCCCTAAGCTATAGGACCATAAGTGGAAGTGCCCTAGGCTCTGTTGCTTTGTTTTTTAGATGTTTCAGGAAACACCATACACTTCTCCCGAGTGTCTGTTGGCAATTTACATCCCGCCCATCAGCATAACAAGGCTCCCAGTTCTCCATGGCCTGTCCTGTCTTTCTGGATTTTACACTTTTTTCAGATGGCCCTTTTGACCGGGGGGAAGTGAGACTTCATTGTAGTGCAGATTTCCTTTGCAACCTTGCTTGGTTGGCCAAAAAGGGCGTATGCGTTTTTTCCTGAATATATTCAGGAAAAAACGCATACGCCCTTTTTGGCCAAGTGCATCATTGTGGACGTTCTGCCTCTTTTCCTATGCTTTCAATGCAATTCCAGTCTACCTCCTGAAATCGGTTTCCTGCAATTCTGCCCCGCTTTCAAGTCCTCTTGGCAGCCTTACTTCAGTATATTTTTGGACGATAGCTGTCATTTATAACTCTGCAGGTTTGTGAATTACAGTGCCCCTGAGCTCCTTTCTTCAACTCGCTTTCTTTTGAGCTGGCCGCAACACCACAGGATGGCTTCAGGCCCTAATCTGGTTCCGGCACGGCACGCTGAGCCTTTGGTTAATTCCTCTTCCTGGTGGGAAATGAGAGTTAAATTTGCCCGTCCAGACACCTCCAGCTAGTCTCTCATTGGTTCTCGCTATTCCTGTTCATCTTCCGCAGAAATTGCAAACTGGGCCAAACAGGAGGTTAAAGGGACTGACTCTCCAAGTCGGGAGGGTGTTAGTAAAGCGTCTGGAATGTTGCACCCGAGTACCAGGGTACGAAAACTGAGACATATTTGAACACGTCTCCCGATCACATGGTTGATCATACTCTAGGTTCCACATGCATGTTTTAGCTGAAGGAAGAATACTTTAAACCTGGGTAGTTGAAACCCGTGGAATGGGTACCATGCAATATGACTTCAAAGGGTCTTCATTTGCTCACCGAACCTCTCCAATCCTATCACTGCTGCGTTTATGCCCCTGTACACATGCTTGATTCTCTTTCGGAGACATAGCAATCCATAGGTTTTAAGATACTTACTAGTCAGGTACATTCTTAGGCATTTAATATGCGGTGTTGAGTCCATTTCGTTGAGCAAGGAGTAGCTCTTGTCTATTCCATATTTGGCTTAAGGAACTTTATCTGTGCTCATTTCAATCTCTGGTTTTATGCAGCACCCCAACTCACCTTTCCCCTTAAGCAAGCATAAGTTGGTTTTCTAAATTTGAGACCCTGTTCTGTTCTGTAATTCAGTTCCTGTGTAGCCAAGTTTACATTCCGTGTATTACTGATATCTTATGATGTTTCTTTTTCTGTGTGACTTATTTCAGTTAGAATCATCATACCTGAATCCACTCATTGTGCTGCTAAGGGCCTGATGACATAGATTTCATTGCTGAGTGATATTGCTTTGTAAGTAAATACCACAACTTCTTTATCCATTTTTCACTTTCTGCGATGTTGAACTTGTATGCTAAACGAGGTTCTTGTAAACAGAGGCGTCCCAAACTTTGGGGTGGCTGTGTCTTTTTGATTTTAATTTCCCTAAGCTATAGGACCATAAGTGGAAGTGCCCTAGGCTCTGTTGCTTTGTTTTTTAGATGTTTCAGGAAACACCATACACTTCTCCCGAGTGTCTGTTGGCAATTTACATCCCGCCCATCAGCATAACAAGGCTCCCAGTTCTCCATGGCCTGTCCTGCCTTTCTGGATTTTACACTTTTTTCAGATGGCCCTTTTGACCGGGGGGAAGTGAGACTTCATTGTAGTGCAGATTTCCTTTGCAAGCTTGCTTGGTTGGCCAAAAAGGGCGTATGCGTTTTTTCCTGAATATATTCAGGAAAAAACGCATACGCCCTTTTTGGCCAAGTGCATCATTGTGGACGTTCTGCCTCTTTTCCTATGCTTTCAATGCAATTCCAGTCTGCCTCCTGAAATCGGTTTCCTGCAATTCTGCCCCGCTTTCAAGTCCTCTTGGCAGCCTTACTTCAGTATATTTTTGGACGATAGCTGTCATTTATAACTCTGCAGGTTTGTGAATTACAGTGCCCCTGAGCTCCTTTCTTCAACTCGCTTTCTTTTGAGCTGGCCGCAACACCGCAGGATGGCTTCAGGCCCTAATCTGGTTCCGGCACGGCACGCTGAGCCTTTGGTTAATTCCTCTTCCTGGTGGGAAATGAGAGTTAAATTTGCCCGTCCAGACACCTCCAGCTAGTCTCTCATTGGTTCTCGCTATTCCTGTTCATCTTCCGCAGAAATTGCAAACTGGGCCAAACAGGAGGTTAAAGGGACTGACTCTCCAAGTCGGGAGGGTGTTATTAAAGCGTCTGGAATGTTGCACCCGAGTACCAGGGTACGAAAACTGAGACATATTTGAACACGTCTCCCGATCACATGGTTGATCATACTCTAGGTTCCACATGCATGTTTTAGCTGAAGGAAGAATACCTTAAACCTGGGTAGTTGAAACCCGTGGAATGGGTACCATGCAATATGACTTCAAAGGGTCTTCATTTGCTCACCGAACCTCTCCAATCCTATCACTGCTGCGTTTATGCCCCTGTACACATGCTTGATTCTCTTTCGGAGACATAGCAATCCATAGGTTTTAAGATACTTACTAGTCAGGTACATTCTTAGGCATTTAATATGCGGTGTTGAGTCCATTTCATTGAGCAAGGAGTAGCTCTTGTCTATTCCATATTTGGCTTAAGGAACTTTATCTGTGTTCATTTCAATCTCTGGTTTTATGCAGCACCCCAACTCACCTTTACCCTTAAGCAAGCATAAGTTGGTTTTCTAAATTTGAGACCCTGTTCTGTTCTGTAATTCAGTTCCTGTGTAGCCAAGTTTACATTCCGTGTATTACTGATATCTTATGATGTTTCTTTTTCTGTGTGACTTATTTCAGTTAGAATCATCATACCTGAATCCACTCATTGTGCTGCTAAGGGCCTGATGACATAGATTTCATTGCTGAGTGATATTGCTTTGTAAGTAAATACCACAACTTCTTTATCCATTTTTCACTTTCTGCGATGTTGAACTTGTACGCTAAACGAGGTTCTTGTAAACAGAGGCGTCCCAAACTTTGGGGTGGCTGTGTCTTTTTGATTTTAATTTCCCTAAGCTATAGGACCATAAGTGGAAGTGCCCTAGGCTCTGTTGCTTTGTTTTTTAGATGTTTCAGGAAACACCATACACTTCTCCCGAGTGTCTGTTGGCAATTTACATCCCGCCCATCAGCATAACAAGGCTCCCAGTTCTCCATGGCCTGTCCTCCCTTTCTGGATTTTACACTTTTTTCAGATAGCCCTTTTGACCGGGGGGAAGTGAGACTTCATTGTAGTGCAGATTTCCTTTGCAAGCTTGCTTGGTTGGCCAAAAAGGGCGTATGCGTTTTTTCCTGAATATATTCAGGAAAAAACGCATATGCCCTTTTTGGCTAAGTGCATCATTGTGGACGTTCTGCCTCTTTTCCTATGCTTTCAATGCAATTCCAGTCTACCTCCTGAAATCGGTTTCCTGCAATTCTGCCCCGCTTTCAAGTCCTCTTGGCAGCCTTACTTCAGTATATTTTTGGACGATAGCTGTCATTTATAACTCTGCAGGTTTGTGAATTACAGTGCCCCTGAGCTCCTTTCTTCAACTCGCTTTCTTTTGAGCTGGCCGCAACACCGCAGGATGGCTTCAGGCCCTAATCTGGTTCCGGCACGGCACGCTGAGCCTTTGGTTAATTCCTCTTCCTGGTGGGAAATGAGAGTTAAATTTGCCCGTCCAGACACCTCCAGCTAGTCTCTCATTGGTTCTCGCTATTCCTGTTCATCTTCCGCAGAAATTGCAAACTGGGCCAAACAGGAGGTTAAAGGGACTGACTCTCCAAGTCGGGAGGGTGTTATTAAAGCGTCTGGAATGTTGCACCCGAGTACCAGGGTACGAAAACTGAGACATATTTGAACACGTCTCCCGATCACATGGTTGATCATACTCTAGGTTCCACATGCATGTTTTAGCTGAAGGAAGAATACCTTAAACCTGGGTAGTTGAAACCCGTGGAATGGGTACCATGCAATATGACTTCAAAGGGTCTTCATTTGCTCACCGAACCTCTCCAATCCTATCACTGCTGCGTTTATGCCCCTGTACACATGCTTGATTCTCTTTCGGAGACATAGCAATCCATAGGTTTTAAGATACTTACTAGTCAGGTACATTCTTAGGCATTTAATATGCGGTGTTGAGTTCATTTCGTTGAGCAAGGAGTAGCTCTTGTCTATTCCATATTTGGCTTAAGGAACTTTATCTGTGCTCATTTTAATCTCTGGTTTTATGCAGCACCCCAACTCACCTTTCCCCTTAAGCAAGCATAAGTTGGTTTTCTAAATTTGAGACCCTGTTCTGTTCTGTAATTCAGTTCCTGTGTAGCCAAGTTTACATTCCGTGTATTCCTGATATCTTATGATGTTTCTTTTTCTGTGTGACTTATTTCAGTTAGAATCATCATACCTGAATCCACTCATTGTGCTGCTAAGGGCCTGATGACATAGATTTCATTGCTGAGTGATATTGCTTTGTAAGTAAATACCACAACTTCTTTATCCATTTTTCACTTTCTGCGATGTTGAACTTGTACGCTAAACGAGGTTCTTGTAAACAGAGGCGTCCCAAACTTTGGGGTGGCTGTGTCTTTTTGATTTTAATTTCCCTAAGCTATAGGACCATAAGTGGAAGTGCCCTAGGCTCTGTTGCTTTGTTTTTTAGATGTTTCAGGAAACACCATACACTTCTCCCGAGTGTCTGTTGGCAATTTACATCCCGCCCATCAGCATAACAAGGCTCCCAGTTCTCCATGGCCTGTCCTCCCTTTCTGGATTTTACACTTTTTTCAGATAGCCCTTTTGACCGGGGGGAAGTGAGACTTCATTGTAGTGCAGATTTCCTTTGCAAGCTTGCTTGGTTGGCCAAAAAGGGCGTATGCGTTTTTTCCTGAATATATTCAGGAAAAAGCGCATACGCCCTTTTTGGCCAAGTGCATCATTGTGGACGTTCTGCCTCTTTTCCTATGCTTTCAATGCAATTCCAGTCTGCCTCCTGAAATCGGTTTCCTGCAATTCTGCCCCGATTTCAAGTCCTCTTGGCAGCCTTACTTCAGTATATTTTTGGACGATAGCTGTCATTTATAACTCTGCAGGTTTGTGAATTACAGTACCCCTGAGCTCCTTTCTTCAACTCGCTTTCTTTTGAGCTGGCCGCAACACCGCAGGATGGCTTCAGGCCCTAATCTGGTTCCGGCACGGCACGCTGAGCCTTTGGTTAATTCCTCTTCCTGGTGGGAAATGAGAGTTAAATTTGCCCGTCCAGACACCTCCAGCTAGTCTCTCATTGGTTCTCGCTATTCCTGTTCATCTTCCGCAGAAATTGCAAACTGGGCCAAACAGGAGGTTAAAGGGACTGACTCTCCAAGTCGGGAGGGTGTTAGTAAAGCGTCTGGAATGTTGCACCCGAGTACCAGGGTACGAAAACTGAGACATATTTGAACACGTCTCCCGATCACATGGTTGATCATACTCTAGGTTCCACATGCATGTTTTAGCTGAAGGAAGAATACCTTAAACCTGGGTAGTTGAAACCCGTGGAATGGGTACCATGCAATATGACTTCAAAGGGTCTTCATTTGCTCACCGAACCTCTCCAATCCTATCACTGCTGTGTTTATGCCCCTGTACACATGCTTGATTCTCTTTCGGAGACATAGCAATCCATAGGTTTTAAGATACTTACTAGTCAGGTACATTCTTAGGCATTTAATATGCGGTGTTGAGTCCATTTCGTTGAGCAAGGAGTAGCTCTTGTCTATTCCATATTTGGCTTAAGGAACTTTATCTGTGCTCATTTCAATCTCTGGTTTTATGCAGCACCCCAACTCACCTTTCCCCTTAAGCAAGCATAAGTTGGTTTTCTAAATTTGAGACCCTGTTCTGTTCTGTAATTCAGTTCCTGTGTAGCCAAGTTTACATTCCGTGTATTACTGATATCTTATGATGTTTCTTTTTCTGTGTGACTTATTTCAGTTAGAATCATCATACCTGAATCCACTCATTGTGCTGCTAAGGGCCTGATGACATAGATTTCATTGCTGAGTGATATTGCTTTGTAAGTAAATACCACAACATCTTTATCCATTTTTCACTTTCTGCGATGTTGAACTTGTACTGTAAACGAGGTTCTTGTAAACAGAGGCGTCCCAAACTTTGGGGTGGCTGTGTCTTTTTGATTTTAATTTCCCTAAGCTATAGGACCATAAGTGGAAGTGCCCTAGGCTCTGTTGCTTTGTTTTTTAGATGTTTCAGGAAACACCATACACTTCTCCCGAGTGTCTGTTGGCAATTTACATCCCGCCCATCAGCATAACAAGGCTCCCAGTTCTCCATGGCCTGTCCTGCCTTTCTGGATTTTACACTTTTTTCAGATGGCCCTTTTGACCGGGGGGAAGTGAGACTTCATTGTAGTGCAGATTTCCTTTGCAAGCTTGCTTGGTTGGCCAAAAAGGGCGTATGCGTTTTTTCCTGAATATATTCAGGAAAAAACGCATACGCCCTTTTTGGCCAAGTGCATCATTGTGGACGTTCTGCCTCTTTTCCTATGCTTTCAATGCAATTCCAGTCTGCCTCCTGAAATCGGTTTCCTGCAATTCTGCCCCGCTTTCAAGTCCTCTTGGCAGCCTTACTTCAGTATATTTTTGGACGATAGCTGTCATTTATAACTCTGCAGGTTTGTGAATTACAGTGCCCCTGAGCTCCTTTCTTCAACTCGCTTTCTTTTGAGCTGGCCGCAACACCGCAGGATGGCTTCAGGCCCTAATCTGGTTCTGGCACGGCACGCTGAGCCTTTGGTTAATTCCTCTTCCTGGTGGGAAATGAGAGTTAAATTTGCCCGTCCAGACACCTCCAGCTAGTCTCTCATTGGTTCTCGCTATTCCTGTTCATCTTCCGCAGAAATTGCAAACTGGGCCAAACAGGAGGTTAAAGGGACTGACTCTCCAAGTCGGGAGGGTGTTAGTAAAGCGTCTGGAATGTTGCACCCGAGTACCAGGGTACGAAAACTGAGACATATTTGAACACGTCTCCCGATCACATGGTTGATCATACTCTAGGTTCCACATGCATGTTTTAGCTGAAGGAAGAATACCTTAAACCTGGGTAGTTGAAACCCGTGGAATGGGTACCATGCAATATGACTTCAAAGGGTCTTCATTTGCTCACCGAACCTCTCCAATCCTATCACTGCTGCGTTTATGCCCCTGTACACATGCTTGATTCTCTTTCGGAGACATAGCAATCCATAGGTTTTAAGATACTTACTAGTCAGGTACATTCTTAGGCATTTAATATGCGGTGTTGAGTCCATTTCGTTGAGCAAGGAGTAGCTCTTGTCTATTCCATATTTGGCTTAAGGAACTTTATCTGTGCTCATTTCAATCTCTGGTTTTATGCAGCACCCCAACTCACCTTTACCCTTAAGCAAGCATAAGTTGGTTTTCTAAATTTGAGACCCTGTTCTGTTCTGTAATTCAGCTCCTGTGTAGCCAAGTTTACATTCCGTGTATTACTGATATCTTATGATGTTTCTTTTTCTGTGTGACTTATTTCAGTTAGAATCATCATACCTGAATCCACTCATTGTGCTGCTAAGGGCCTGATGACATAGATTTCATTGCTGAGTGATATTGCTTTGTAAGTAAATACCACAACTTCTTTATCCATTTTTCACTTTCTGCGATGTTGAACTTGTACGTTAAACGAGGTTCTTGTAAACAGAGGCGTCCCAAACTTTGGGGTGGCTGTGTCTTTTTTATTTTAATTTCCCTAAGCTATAGGACCATAAGTGGAAGTGCCCTAGGCTCTGTTGCTTTGTTTTTTAGATGTTTCAGGAAACACCATACACTTCTCCCGAGTGTCTGTTGGCAATTTACATCCCGCCCATCAGCATAACAAGGCTCCCAGTTCTCCATGGCCTGTCCTGCCTTTCTGGATTTTACACTTTTTTCAGATGGCCCTTTTGACCGGGGGGAAGTGAGACTTCATTGTAGTGCAGATTTCCTTTGCAAGCTTGCTTGGTTGGCCAAAAAGGGCGTATGCGTTTTTTCCTGAATATATTCAGGAAAAAACGCATACGCCCTTTTTGGCCAAGTGCATCATTGTGGACGTTCTGCCTCTTTTCCTATGCTTTCAATGCAATTCCAGTCTGCCTCCTGAAATCGGTTTCCTGCAATTCTGCCCCGCTTTCAAGTCCTCTTGGCAGCCTTACTTCAGTATATTTTTGGACGATAGCTGTCATTTATAACTCTGCAGGTTTGTGAATTACAGTGCCCCTGAGCTCCTTTCTTCAACTCGCTTTCTTTTGAGCTGGCCGCAACACCGCAGGATGGCTTCAGGCCCTAATCTGGTTCCGGCACGGCACGCTGAGCCTTTGGTTAATTCCTCTTCCTGGTGGGAAATGAGAGTTAAATTTGCCCGTCCAGACACCTCCAGCTAGTCTCTCATTGGTTCTCGCTATTCCTGTTCATCTTCCGCAGAAATTGCAAACTGGGCCAAACAGGAGGTTAAAGGGACTGACTCTCCAAGTCGGGAGGGTGTTAGTAAAGCGTCTGGAATGTTGCACCCGAGTACCAGGGTACGAAAACTGAGACATATTTGAACACGTCTCCCGATCACATGGTTGATCATACTCTAGGTTCCACATGCATGTTTTAGCTGAAGGAAGAATACCTTAAACCTGGGTAGTTGAAACCCGTGGAATGGGTACCATGCAATATGACTTCAAAGGGTCTTCATTTGCTCACCGAACCTCTCCAATCCTATCACTGCTGCGTTTATGCCCCTGTACACATGCTTGATTCTCTTTCGGAGACATAGCAATCCATAGGTTTTAAGATACTTACTAGTCAGGTACATTCTTAGGCATTTAATATGCGGTGTTGAGTCCATTTCGTTGAGCAAGGAGTAGCTCTTGTCTATTCCATATTTGGCTTAAGGAACTTTATCTGTGCTCATTTCAATCTCTGGTTTTATGCAGCACCCCAACTCACCTTTACCCTTAAGCAAGCATAAGTTGGTTTTCTAAATTTGAGACCCTGTTCTGTTCTGTAATTCAGTTCCTGTGTAGCCAAGTTTACATTCCGTGTATTACTGATATCTTATGATGTTTCTTTTTCTGTGTGACTTATTTCAGTTAGAATCATCATACCTGAATCCACTCATTGTGCTGCTAAGGGCCTGATGACATAGATTTCATTGCTGAGTGATATTGCTTTGTAAGTAAATACCACAACTTCTTTATCCATTTTTCACTTTCTGCGATGTTGAACTTGTACGCTAAACGAGGTTCTTGTAAACAGAGGCGTCCCAAACTTTGGGGTGGCTGTGTCTTTTTGATTTTAATTTCCCTAAGCTATAGGACCATAAGTGGAAGTGCCCTAGGCTCTGTTGCTTTGTTTTTTAGATGTTTCAGGAAACACCATACACTTCTCCCGAGTGTCTGTTGGCAATTTACATCCCGCCCATCAGCATAACAAGGCTCCCAGTTCTCCATGGCCTGTCCTGCCTTTCTGGATTTTACACTTTTTTCAGATGGCCCTTTTGACCGGGGGGAAGTGAGACTTCATTGTAGTGCAGATTTCCTTTGCAAGCTTGCTTGGTTGGCCAAAAAGGGCGTATGCGTTTTTTCCTGAATATATTCAGGAAAAAACGCATACGCCCTTTTTGGCCAAGTGCATCATTGTGGACGTTCTGCCTCTTTTCCTATGCTTTCAATGCAATTCCAGTCTGCCTCCTGAAATCGGTTTCCTGCAATTCTGCCCCGCTTTCAAGTCCTCTTGGCAGCCTTACTTCAGTATATTTTTGGACGATAGCTGTCATTTATAACTCTGCAGGTTTGTGAATTACAGTGCCCCTGAGCTCCTTTCTTCAACTCGCTTTCTTTTGAGCTGGCCGCAACACCGCAGGATGGCTTCAGGCCCTAATCTGGTTCCGGCACGGCACGCTGAGCCTTTGGTTAATTCCTCTTCCTGGTGGGAAATGAGAGTTAAATTTGCCCGTCCAGACACCTCCAGCTAGTCTCTCATTGGTTCTCGCTATTCCTGTTCATCTTCCGCAGAAATTGCAAACTGGGCCAAACAGGAGGTTAAAGGGACTGACTCTCCAAGTCGGGAGGGTGTTAGTAAAGCGTCTGGAATGTTGCACCCGAGTACCAGGGTACGAAAACTGAGACATATTTGAACACGTCTCCCGATCACATGGTTGATCATACTCTAGGTTCCACATGCATGTTTTAGCTGAAGGAAGAATAACCTTAAACCTGGGTAGTTGAAACCCGTGGAATGGGTACCATGCAATATGACTTCAAAGGGTCTTCATTTGCTCACCGAACCTCTCCAATCCTATCACTGCTGCGTTTATGCCCCTGTACACATGCTTGATTCTCTTTCGGAGACATAGCAATCCATAGGTTTTAAGATACTTACTAGTCAGGTACATTCTTAGGCATTTAATATGCGGTGTTGAGTCCATTTCGTTGAGCAAGGAGTAGCTCTTGTCTATTCCATATTTGGCTTAAGGAACTTTATCTGTGCTCATTTCAATCTCTGGTTTTATGCAGCACCCCAACTCACCTTTACCCTTAAGCAAGCATAAGTTGGTTTTCTAAATTTGAGACCCTGTTCTGTTCTGTAATTCAGTTCCTGTGTAGCCAAGTTTACATTCCGTGTATTACTGATATCTTATGATGTTTCTTTTTCTGTGTGACTTATTTCAGTTAGAATCATCATACCTGAATCCACTCATTGTGCTGCTAAGGGCCTGATGACATAGATTTCATTGCTGAGTGATATTGCTTTGTAAGTAAATACCACAACTTCTTTATCCATTTTTCACTTTCTGCGATGTTGAACTTGTACGCTAAACGAGGTTCTTGTAAACAGAGGCGTCCCAAACTTTGGGGTGGCTGTGTCTTTTTGATTTTAATTTCCCTAAGCTATAGGACCATAAGTGGAAGTGCCCTAGGCTCTGTTGCTTTGTTTTTTAGATGTTTCAGGAAACACCATACACTTCTCCCGAGTGTCTGTTGGCAATTTACATCCCGCCCATCAGCATAACAAGGCTCCCAGTTCTCCATGGCCTGTCCTGCCTTTCTGGATTTTACACTTTTTTCAGATGGCCCTTTTGACCGGGGGGAAGTGAGACTTCATTGTAGTGCAGATTTCCTTTGCAAGCTTGCTTGGTTGGCCAAAAAGGGCGTATGCGTTTTTTCCTGAATATATTCAGGAAAAAACGCATACGCCCTTTTTGGCCAAGTGCATCATTGTGGACGTTCTGCCTCTTTTCCTATGCTTTCAATGCAATTCCAGTCTGCCTCCTGAAATCGGTTTCCTGCAATTCTGCCCCGCTTTCAAGTCCTCTTGGCAGCCTTACTTCAGTATATTTTTGGACGATAGCTGTCATTTATAACTCTGCAGGTTTGTGAATTACAGTGCCCCTGAGCTCCTTTCTTCAACTCGCTTTCTTTTGAGCTGGCCGCAACACCGCAGGATGGCTTCAGGCCCTAATCTGGTTCCGGCACGGCACGCTGAGCCTTTGGTTAATTCCTCTTCCTGGTGGGAAATGAGAGTTAAATTTGCCCGTCCAGACACCTCCAGCTAGTCTCTCATTGGTTCTCGCTATTCCTGTTCATCTTCCGCAGAAATTGCAAACTGGGCCAAACAGGAGGTTAAAGGGACTGACTCTCCAAGTCGGGAGGGTGTTAGTAAAGCGTCTGGAATGTTGCACCCGAGTACCAGGGTACGAAAACTGAGACATATTTGAACACGTCTCCCGATCACATGGTTGATCATACTCTAGGTTCCACATGCATGTTTTAGCTGAAGGAAGAATACCTTAAACCTGGGTAGTTGAAACCCGTGGAATGGGTACCATGCAATATGACTTCAAAGGGTCTTCATTTGCTCACCGAACCTCTCCAATCCTATCACTGCTGCGTTTATGCCCCTGTACACATGCTTGATTCTCTTTCGGAGACATAGCAATCCATAGGTTTTAAGATACTTACTAGTCAGGTACATTCTTAGGCATTTAATATGGGGTGTTGAGTCCATTTCGTTGAGCAAGGAGTAGCTCTTGTCTATTCCATATTTGGCTTAAGGAACTTTATCTGTGCTCATTTCAATCTCTGGTTTTATGCAGCACCCCAACTCACCTTTACCCTTAAGCAAGCATAAGTTGGTTTTCTAAATTTGAGACCCTGTTCTGTTCTGTAATTCAGTTCCTGTGTAGCCAAGTTTACATTCCGTGTATTACTGATATCTTATGATGTTTCTTTTTCTGTGTGACTTATTTCAGTTAGAATCATCATACCTGAATCCACTCATTGTGCTGCTAAGGGCCTGATGACATAGATTTCATTGCTGAGTGATATTGCTTTGTAAGTAAATACCACAACTTCTTTATCCATTTTTCACTTTCTGCGATGTTGAACTTGTACGCTAAACGAGGTTCTTGTAAACAGAGGCGTCCCAAACTTTGGGGTGGCTGTGTCTTTTTGATTTTAATTTCCCTAAGCTATAGGACCATAAGTGGAAGTGCCCTAGGCTCTGTTGCTTTGTTTTTTAGATGTTTCAGGAAACACCATACACTTCTCCCGAGTGTCTGTTGGCAATTTACATCCCGCCCATCAGCATAACAAGGCTCCCAGTTCTCCATGGCCTGTCCTGCCTTTCTGGATTTTACACTTTTTTCAGATGGCCCTTTTGACCGGGGGGAAGTGAGACTTCATTGTAGTGCAGATTTCCTTTGCAAGCTTGCTTGGTTGGCCAAAAAGGGCGTATGCGTTTTTTCCTGAATATATTCAGGAAAAAACGCATACGCCCTTTTTGGCCAAGTGCATCATTGTGGACGTTCTGCCTCTTTTCCTATGCTTTCAATGCAATTCCAGTCTACCTCCTGAAATCGGTTTCCTGCAATTCTGCCCCGCTTTCAAGTCCTCTTGGCAGCCTTACTTCAGTATATTTTTGGACGATAGCTGTCATTTATAACTCTGCAGGTTTGTGAATTACAGTGCCCCTGAGCTCCTTTCTTCAACTCGCTTTCTTTTGAGCTGGCCGCAACACCGCAGGATGGCTTCAGGCCCTAATCTGGTTCCGGCACGGCACGCTGAGCCTTTGGTTAATTCCTCTTCCTGGTGGGAAATGAGAGTTAAATTTGCCCGTCCAGACACCTCCAGCTAGTCTCTCATTGGTTCTCGCTATTCCTGTTCATCTTCCGCAGAAATTGCAAACTGGGCCAAACAGGAGGTTAAAGGGACTGACTCTCCAAGTCGGGAGGGTGTTAGTAAAGCGTCTGGAATGTTGCACCCGAGTACCAGGGTACGAAAACTGAGACATATTTGAACACGTCTCCCGATCACATGGTTGATCATACTCTAGGTTCCACATGCATGTTTTAGCTGAAGGAAGAATACCTTAAACCTGGGTAGTTGAAACCCGTGGAATGGGTACCATGCAATATGACTTCAAAGGGTCTTCATTTGCTCACCGAACCTCTCCAATCCTATCACTGCTGCGTTTATGCCCCTGTACACATGCTTGATTCTCTTTCGGAGACATAGT
Source organism: Pseudorca crassidens (assembly GCF_039906515.1). Lineage (NCBI taxonomy): Eukaryota > Metazoa > Chordata > Mammalia > Artiodactyla > Delphinidae > Pseudorca > Pseudorca crassidens. The sequence continues at coordinate 48,264 of NW_027136144.1, forward strand.
AATCCATAGGTTTTAAGATACTTACTAGTCAGGTACATTCTTAGGCATTTAATATGCGGTGTTGAGTCCATTTCGTTGAGCAAGGAGTAGCTCTTGTCTATTCCATATTTGGCTTAAGGAACTTTATCTGTGCTCATTTCAATCTCTGGTTTTATGCAGCACCCCAACTCACCTTTCCCCTTAAGCAAGCATAAGTTGGTTTTCTAAATTTGAGACCCTGTTCTGTTCTGTAATTCAGTTCCTGTGTAGCCAAGTTTACATTCCGTGTATTACTGATATCTTATGATGTTTCTTTTTCTGTGTGACTTATTTCAGTTAGAATCATCATACCTGAATCCACTCATTGTGCTGCTAAGGGCCTGATGACATAGATTTCATTGCTGAGTGATATTGCTTTGTAAGTAAATACCACAACTTCTTTATCCATTTTTCACTTTCTGCGATGTTGAACTTGTACGCTAAACGAGGTTCTTGTAAACAGAGGCGTCCCAAACTTTGGGGTGGCTGTGTCTTTTTGATTTTAATTTCCCTAAGCTATAGGACCATAAGTGGAAGTGCCCTAGGCTCTGTTGCTTTGTTTTTTAGATGTTTCAGGAAACACCATACACTTCTCCCGAGTGTCTGTTGGCAATTTACATCCCGCCCATCAGCATAACAAGGCTCCCAGTTCTCCATGGCCTGTCCTGCCTTTCTGGATTTTACACTTTTTTCAGATGGCCCTTTTGACCGGGGGGAAGTGAGACTTCATTGTAGTGCAGATTTCCTTTGCAAGCTTGCTTGGTTGGCCAAAAAGGGCGTATGCGTTTTTTCCTGAATATATTCAGGAAAAAACGCATACGCCCTTTTTGGCCAAGTGCATCATTGTGGACGTTCTGCCTCTTTTCCTATGCTTTCAATGCAATTCCAGTCTGCCTCCTGAAATCGGTTTCCTGCAATTCTGCCCCGCTTTCAAGTCCTCTTGGCAGCCTTACTTCAGTATATTTTTGGACGATAGCTGTCATTTATAACTCTGCAGGTTTGTGAATTACAGTGCCCCTGAGCTCCTTTCTTCAACTCGCTTTCTTTTGAGCTGGCCGCAACACCGCAGGATGGCTTCAGGCCCTAATCTGGTTCCGGCACGGCACGCTGAGCCTTTGGTTAATTCCTCTTCCTGGTGGGAAATGAGAGTTAAATTTGCCCGTCCAGACACCTCCAGCTAGTCTCTCATTGGTTCTCGCTATTCCTGTTCATCTTCCGCAGAAATTGCAAACTGGGCCAAACAGGAGGTTAAAGGGACTGACTCTCCAAGTCGGGAGGGTGTTAGTAAAGCGTCTGGAATGTTGCACCCGAGTACCAGGGTACGAAAACTGAGACATATTTGAACACGTCTCCCGATCACATGGTTGATCATACTCTAGGTTCCACATGCATGTTTTAGCTGAAGGAAGAATACCTTAAACCTGGGTAGTTGAAACCCGTGGAATGGGTACCATGCAATATGACTTCAAAGGGTCTTCATTTGCTCACCGAACCTCTCCAATCCTATCACTGCTGCGTTTATGCCCCTGTACACATGCTTGATTCTCTTTCGGAGACATAGCAATCCATAGGTTTTAAGATACTTACTAGTCAGGTACATTCTTAGGCATTTAATATGCGGTGTTGAGTCCATTTCGTTGAGCAAGGAGTAGCTCTTGTCTATTCCATATTTGGCTTAAGGAACTTTATCTGTGCTCATTTCAATCTCTGGTTTTATGCAGCACCCCAACTCACCTTTCCCCTTAAGCAAGCATAAGTTGGTTTTCTAAATTTGAGACCCTGTTCTGTTCTGTAATTCAGTTCCTGTGTAGCCAAGTTTACATTCCGTGTATTACTGATATCTTATGATGTTTCTTTTTCTGTGTGACTTATTTCAGTTAGAATCATCATACCTGAATCCACTCATTGTGCTGCTAAGGGCCTGATGACATAGATTTCATTGCTGAGTGATATTGCTTTGTAAGTAAATACCACAACTTCTTTATCCATTTTTCACTTTCTGCGATGTTGAACTTGTACGCTAAACGAGGTTCTTGTAAACAGAGGCGTCCCAAACTTTGGGGTGGCTGTGTCTTTTTGATTTTAATTTCCCTAAGCTATAGGACCATAAGTGGAAGTGCCCTAGGCTCTGTTGCTTTGTTTTTTAGATGTTTCAGGAAACACCATACACTTCTCCCGAGTGTCTGTTGGCAATTTACATCCCGCCCATCAGCATAACAAGGCTCCCAGTTCTCCATGGCCTGTCCTGCCTTTCTGGATTTTACACTTTTTTCAGATGGCCCTTTTGACCGGGGGGAAGTGAGACTTCATTGTAGTGCAGATTTCCTTTGCAAGCTTGCTTGGTTGGCCAAAAAGGGCGTATGCGTTTTTTCCTGAATATATTCAGGAAAAAACGCATACGCCCTTTTTGGCCAAGTGCATCATTGTGGACGTTCTGCCTCTTTTCCTATGCTTTCAATGCAATTCCAGTCTGCCTCCTGAAATCGGTTTCCTGCAATTCTGCCCCGCTTTCAAGTCCTCTTGGCAGCCTTACTTCAGTATATTTTTGGACGATAGCTGTCATTTATAACTCTGCAGGTTTGTGAATTACAGTGCCCCTGAGCTCCTTTCTTCAACTCGCTTTCTTTTGAGCTGGCCGCAACACCGCAGGATGGCTTCAGGCCCTAATCTGGTTCCGGCACGGCACGCTGAGCCTTTGGTTAATTCCTCTTCCTGGTGGGAAATGAGAGTTAAATTTGCCCGTCCAGACACCTCCAGCTAGTCTCTCATTGGTTCTCGCTATTCCTGTTCATCTTCCGCAGAAATTGCAAACTGGGCCAAACAGGAGGTTAAAGGGACTGACTCTCCAAGTCGGGAGGGTGTTAGTAAAGCGTCTGGAATGTTGCACCCGAGTACCAGGGTACGAAAACTGAGACATATTTGAACACGTCTCCCGATCACATGGTTGATCATACTCTAGGTTCCACATGCATGTTTTAGCTGAAGGAAGAATACCTTAAACCTGGGTAGTTGAAACCCGTGGAATGGGTACCATGCAATATGACTTCAAAGGGTCTTCATTTGCTCACCGAACCTCTCCAATCCTATCACTGCTGCGTTTATGCCCCTGTACACATGCTTGATTCTCTTTCGGAGACATAGCAATCCATAGGTTTTAAGATACTTACTAGTCAGGTACATTCTTAGGCATTTAATATGCGGTGTTGAGTCCATTTCGTTGAGCAAGGAGTAGCTCTTGTCTATTCCATATTTGGCTTAAGGAACTTTATCTGTGCTCATTTCAATCTCTGGTTTTATGCAGCACCCCAACTCACCTTTACCCTTAAGCAAGCATAAGTTGGTTTTCTAAATTTGAGACCCTGTTCTGTTCTGTAATTCAGTTCCTGTGTAGCCAAGTTTACATTCCGTGTATTACTGATATCTTATGATGTTTCTTTTTCTGTGTGACTTATTTCAGTTAGAATCATCATACCTGAATCCACTCATTGTGCTGCTAAGGGCCTGATGACATAGATTTCATTGCTGAGTGATATTGCTTTGTAAGTAAATACCACAACTTCTTTATCCATTTTTCACTTTCTGCGATGTTGAACTTGTACGCTAAACGAGGTTCTTGTAAACAGAGGCGTCCCAAACTTTGGGGTGGCTGTGTCTTTTTGATTTTAATTTCCCTAAGCTATAGGACCATAAGTGGAAGTGCCCTAGGCTCTGTTGCTTTGTTTTTTAGATGTTTCAGGAAACACCATACACTTCTCCCGAGTGTCTGTTGGCAATTTACATCCCGCCCATCAGCATAACAAGGCTCCCAGTTCTCCATGGCCTGTCCTGCCTTTCTGGATTTTACACTTTTTTCAGATGGCCCTTTTGACCGGGGGGAAGTGAGACTTCATTGTAGTGCAGATTTCCTTTGCAAGCTTGCTTGGTTGGCCAAAAAGGGCGTATGCGTTTTTTCCTGAATATATTCAGGAAAAAACGCATACGCCCTTTTTGGCCAAGTGCATCATTGTGGACGTTCTGCCTCTTTTCCTATGCTTTCAATGCAATTCCAGTCTGCCTCCTGAAATCGGTTTCCTGCAATTCTGCCCCGCTTTCAAGTCCTCTTGGCAGCCTTACTTCAGTATATTTTTGGATGATAGCTGTCATTTATAACTCTGCAGGTTTGTGAATTACAGTGCCCCTGAGCTCCTTTCTTCAACTCGCTTTCTTTTGAGCTGGCCGCAACACCGCAGGATGGCTTCAGGCCCTAATCTGGTTCCGGCACGGCACGCTGAGCCTTTGGTTAATTCCTCTTCCTGGTGGGAAATGAGAGTTAAATTTGCCCGTCCAGACACCTCCAGCTAGTCTCTCATTGGTTCTCGCTATTCCTGTTCATCTTCCGCAGAAATTGCAAACTGGGCCAAACAGGAGGTTAAAGGGACTGACTCTCCAAGTCGGGAGGGTGTTAGTAAAGCGTCTGGAATGTTGCACCCGAGTACCAGGGTACGAAAACTGAGACATATTTGAACACGTCTCCCGATCACATGGTTGATCATACTCTAGGTTCCACATGCATGTTTTAGCTGAAGGAAGAATAACCTTAAACCTGGGTAGTTGAAACCCGTGGAATGGGTACCATGCAATATGACTTCAAAGGGTCTTCATTTGCTCACCGAACCTCTCCAATCCTATCACTGCTGCGTTTATGCCCCTGTACACATGCTTGATTCTCTTTCGGAGACATAGCAATCCATAGGTTTTAAGATACTTACTAGTCAGGTACATTCTTAGGCATTTAATATGCGGTGTTGAGTCCATTTCGTTGAGCAAGGAGTAGCTCTTGTCTATTCCATATTTGGCTTAAGGAACTTTATCTGTGCTCATTTCAATCTCTGGTTTTATGCAGCACCCCAACTCACCTTTACCCTTAAGCAAGCATAAGTTGGTTTTCTAAATTTGAGACCCTGTTCTGTTCTGTAATTCAGTTCCTGTGTAGCCAAGTTTACATTCCGTGTATTACTGATATCTTATGATGTTTCTTTTTCTGTGTGACTTATTTCAGTTAGAATCATCATACCTGAATCCACTCATTGTGCTGCTAAGGGCCTGATGACATAGATTTCATTGCTGAGTGATATTGCTTTGTAAGTAAATACCACAACTTCTTTATCCATTTTTCACTTTCTGCGATGTTGAACTTGTACGCTAAACGAGGTTCTTGTAAACAGAGGCGTCCCAAACTTTGGGGTGGCTGTGTCTTTTTGATTTTAATTTCCCTAAGCTATAGGACCATAAGTGGAAGTGCCCTAGGCTCTGTTGCTTTGTTTTTTAGATGTTTCAGGAAACACCATACACTTCTCCCGAGTGTCTGTTGGCAATTTACATCCCGCCCATCAGCATAACAAGGCTCCCAGTTCTCCATGGCCTGTCCTGCCTTTCTGGATTTTACACTTTTTTCAGATGGCCCTTTTGACCGGGGGGAAGTGAGACTTCATTGTAGTGCAGATTTCCTTTGCAAGCTTGCTTGGTTGGCCAAAAAGGGCGTATGCGTTTTTTCCTGAATATATTCAGGAAAAAACGCATACGCCCTTTTTGGCCAAGTGCATCATTGTGGACGTTCTGCCTCTTTTCCTATGCTTTCAATGCAATTCCAGTCTGCCTCCTGAAATCGGTTTCCTGCAATTCTGCCCCGCTTTCAAGTCCTCTTGGCAGCCTTACTTCAGTATATTTTTGGACGATAGCTGTCATTTATAACTCTGCAGGTTTGTGAATTACAGTGCCCCTGAGCTCCTTTCTTCAACTCGCTTTCTTTTGAGCTGGCCGCAACACCGCAGGATGGCTTCAGGCCCTAATCTGGTTCCGGCACGGCACGCTGAGCCTTTGGTTAATTCCTCTTCCTGGTGGGAAATGAGAGTTAAATTTGCCCGTCCAGACACCTCCAGCTAGTCTCTCATTGGTTCTCGCTATTCCTGTTCATCTTCCGCAGAAATTGCAAACTGGGCCAAACAGGAGGTTAAAGGGACTGACTCTCCAAGTCGGGAGGGTGTTAGTAAAGCGTCTGGAATGTTGCACCCGAGTACCAGGGTACGAAAACTGAGACATATTTGAACACGTCTCCCGATCACATGGTTGATCATACTCTAGGTTCCACATGCATGTTTTAGCTGAAGGAAGAATACCTTAAACCTGGGTAGTTGAAACCCGTGGAATGGGTACCATGCAATATGACTTCAAAGGGTCTTCATTTGCTCACCGAACCTCTCCAATCCTATCACTGCTGCGTTTATGCCCCTGTACACATGCTTGATTCTCTTTCGGAGACATAGCAATCCATAGGTTTTAAGATACTTACTAGTCAGGTACATTCTTAGGCATTTAATATGGGGTGTTGAGTCCATTTCGTTGAGCAAGGAGTAGCTCTTGTCTATTCCATATTTGGCTTAAGGAACTTTATCTGTGCTCATTTCAATCTCTGGTTTTATGCAGCACCCCAACTCACCTTTCCCCTTAAGCAAGCATAAGTTGGTTTTCTAAATTTGAGACCCTGTTCTGTTCTGTAATTCAGTTCCTGTGTAGCCAAGTTTACATTCCGTGTATTCCTGATATCTTATGATGTTTCTTTTTCTGTGTGACTTATTTCAGTTAGAATCATCATACCTGAATCCACTCATTGTGCTGCTAAGGGCCTGATGACATAGATTTCATTGCTGAGTGATATTGTTTTGTAAGTAAATACCACAACTTCTTTATCCATTTTTCACTTTCTGCGATGTTGAACTTGTACGCTAAACGAGGTTCTTGTAAACAGAGGCGTCCCAAACTTTGGGGTGGCTGTGTCTTTTTGATTTTAATTTCCCTAAGCTATAGGACCATAAGTGGAAGTGCCCTAGGCTCTGTTGCTTTGTTTTTTAGATGTTTCAGGAAACACCATACACTTCTCCCGAGTGTCTGTTGGCAATTTACATCCCGCCCATCAGCATAACAAGGCTCCCAGTTCTCCATGGCCTGTCCTGCCTTTCTGGATTTTACACTTTTTTCAGATGGCCCTTTTGACCGGGGGGAAGTGAGACTTCATTGTAGTGCAGATTTCCTTTGCAAGCTTGCTTGGTTGGCCAAAAAGGGCGTATGCGTTTTTTCCTGAATATATTCAGGAAAAAACGCATACGCCCTTTTTGGCCAAGTGCATCATTGTGGACGTTCTGCCTCTTTTCCTATGCTTTCAATGCAATTCCAGTCTACCTCCTGAAATCGGTTTCCTGCAATTCTGCCCCGCTTTCAAGTCCTCTTGGCAGCCTTACTTCAGTATATTTTTGGACGATAGCTGTCATTTATAACTCTGCAGGTTTGTGAATTACAGTGCCCCTGAGCTCCTTTCTTCAACTCGCTTTCTTTTGAGCTGGCCGCAACACCGCAGGATGGCTTCAGGCCCTAATCTGGTTCCGGCACGGCACGCTGAGCCTTTGGTTAATTCCTCTTCCTGGTGGGAAATGAGAGTTAAATTTGCCCGTCCAGACACCTCCAGCTAGTCTCTCATTGGTTCTCGCTATTCCTGTTCATCTTCCGCAGAAATTGCAAACTGGGCCAAACAGGAGGTTAAAGGGACTGACTCTCCAAGTCGGGAGGGTGTTAGTAAAGCGTCTGGAATGTTGCACCCGAGTACCAGGGTACGAAAACTGAGACATATTTGAACACGTCTCCCGATCACATGGTTGATCATACTCTAGGTTCCACATGCATGTTTTAGCTGAAGGAAGAATACCTTAAACCTGGGTAGTTGAAACCCGTGGAATGGGTACCATGCAATATGACTTCAAAGGGTCTTCATTTGCTCACCGAACCTCTCCAATCCTATCACTGCTGCGTTTATGCCCCTGTACACATGCTTGATTCTCTTTCGGAGACATAGCAATCCATAGGTTTTAAGATACTTACTAGTCAGGTACATTCTTAGGCATTTAATATGCGGTGTTGAGTCCATTTCGTTGAGCAAGGAGTAGCTCTTGTCTATTCCATATTTGGCTTAAGGAACTTTATCTGTGCTCATTTCAATCTCTGGTTTTATGCAGCACCCCAACTCACCTTTCCCCTTAAGCAAGCATAAGTTGGTTTTCTAAATTTGAGACCCTGTTCTGTTCTGTAATTCAGTTCCTGTGTAGCCAAGTTTACATTCCGTGTATTACTGATATCTTATGATGTTTCTTTTTCTGTGTGACTTATTTCAGTTAGAATCATCATACCTGAATCCACTCATTGTGCTGCTAAGGGCCTGATGACATAGATTTCATTGCTGAGTGATATTGCTTTGTAAGTAAATACCACAACTTCTTTATCCATTTTTCACTTTCTGCGATGTTGAACTTGTACGCTAAACGAGGTTCTTGTAAACAGAGGCGTCCCAAACTTTGGGGTGGCTGTGTCTTTTTGATTTTAATTTCCCTAAGCTATAGGACCATAAGTGGAAGTGCCCTAGGCTCTGTTGCTTTGTTTTTTAGATGTTTCAGGAAACACCATACACTTCTCCCGAGTGTCTGTTGGCAATTTACATCCCGCCCATCAGCATAACAAGGCTCCCAGTTCTCCATGGCCTGTCCTGCCTTTCTGGATTTTACACTTTTTTCAGATGGCCCTTTTGACCGGGGGGAAGTGAGACTTCATTGTAGTGCAGATTTCCTTTGCAAGCTTGCTTGGTTGGCCAAAAAGGGCGTATGCGTTTTTTCCTGAATATATTCAGGAAAAAACGCATACGCCCTTTTTGGCCAAGTGCATCATTGTGGACGTTCTGCCTCTTTTCCTATGCTTTCAATGCAATTCCAGTCTGCCTCCTGAAATCGGTTTCCTGCAATTCTGCCCCGCTTTCAAGTCCTCTTGGCAGCCTTACTTCAGTATATTTTTGGACGATAGCTGTCATTTATAACTCTGCAGGTTTGTGAATTACAGTGCCCCTGAGCTCCTTTCTTCAACTCGCTTTCTTTTGAGCTGGCCGCAACACCGCAGGATGGCTTCAGGCCCTAATCTGGTTCCGGCACGGCACGCTGAGCCTTTGGTTAATTCCTCTTCCTGGTGGGAAATGAGAGTTAAATTTGCCCGTCCAGACACCTCCAGCTAGTCTCTCATTGGTTCTCGCTATTCCTGTTCATCTTCCGCAGAAATTGCAAACTGGGCCAAACAGGAGGTTAAAGGGACTGACTCTCCAAGTCGGGAGGGTGTTAGTAAAGCGTCTGGAATGTTGCACCCGAGTACCAGGGTACGAAAACTGAGACATATTTGAACACGTCTCCCGATCACATGGTTGATCATACTCTAGGTTCCACATGCATGTTTTAGCTGAAGGAAGAATAACCTTAAACCTGGGTAGTTGAAACCCGTGGAATGGGTACCATGCAATATGACTTCAAAGGGTCTTCATTTGCTCACCGAACCTCTCCAATCCTATCACTGCTGCGTTTATGCCCCTGTACACATGCTTGATTCTCTTTCGGAGACATAGCAATCCATAGGTTTTAAGATACTTACTAGTCAGGTACATTCTTAGGCATTTAATATGCGGTGTTGAGTCCATTTCGTTGAGCAAGGAGTAGCTCTTGTCTATTCCATATTTGGCTTAAGGAACTTTATCTGTGCTCATTTCAATCTCTGGTTTTATGCAGCACCCCAACTCACCTTTACCCTTAAGCAAGCATAAGTTGGTTTTCTAAATTTGAGACCCTGTTCTGTTCTGTAATTCAGTTCCTGTGTAGCCAAGTTTACATTCCGTGTATTACTGATATCTTATGATGTTTCTTTTTCTGTGTGACTTATTTCAGTTAGAATCATCATACCTGAATCCACTCATTGTGCTGCTAAGGGCCTGATGACATAGATTTCATTGCTGAGTGATATTGCTTTGTAAGTAAATACCACAACTTCTTTATCCATTTTTCACTTTCTGCGATGTTGAACTTGTACGCTAAACGAGGTTCTTGTAAACAGAGGCGTCCCAAACTTTGGGGTGGCTGTGTCTTTTTGATTTTAATTTCCCTAAGCTATAGGACCATAAGTGGAAGTGCCCTAGGCTCTGTTGCTTTGTTTTTTAGATGTTTCAGGAAACACCATACACTTCTCCCGAGTGTCTGTTGGCAATTTACATCCCGCCCATCAGCATAACAAGGCTCCCAGTTCTCCATGGCCTGTCCTGCCTTTCTGGATTTTACACTTTTTTCAGATGGCCCTTTTGACCGGGGGGAAGTGAGACTTCATTGTAGTGCAGATTTCCTTTGCAAGCTTGCTTGGTTGGCCAAAAAGGGCATATGCGTTTTTTCCTGAATATATTCAGGAAAAAACGCATACGCCCTTTTTGGCCAAGTGCATCATTGTGGACGTTCTGCCTCTTTTCCTATGCTTTCAATGCAATTCCAGTCTGCCTCCTGAAATCGGTTTCCTGCAATTCTGCCCCGCTTTCAAGTCCTCTTGGCAGCCTTACTTCAGTATATTTTTGGACGATAGCTGTCATTTATAACTCTGCAGGTTTGTGAATTACAGTGCCCCTGAGCTCCTTTCTTCAACTCGCTTTCTTTTGAGCTGGCCGCAACACCGCAGGATGGCTTCAGGCCCTAATCTGGTTCCGGCACGGCACGCTGAGCCTTTGGTTAATTCCTCTTCCTGGTGGGAAATGAGAGTTAAATTTGCCCGTCCAGACACCTCCAGCTAGTCTCTCATTGGTTCTCGCTATTCCTGTTCATCTTCCGCAGAAATTGCAAACTGGGCCAAACAGGAGGTTAAAGGGACTGACTCTCCAAGTCGGGAGGGTGTTAGTAAAGCGTCTGGAATGTTGCACCCGAGTACCAGGGTACGAAAACTGAGACATATTTGAACACGTCTCCCGATCACATGGTTGATCATACTCTAGGTTCCACATGCATGTTTTAGCTGAAGGAAGAATAACCTTAAACCTGGGTAGTTGAAACCCGTGGAATGGGTACCATGCAATATGACTTCAAAGGGTCTTCATTTGCTCACCGAACCTCTCCAATCCTATCACTGCTGCGTTTATGCCCCTGTACACATGCTTGATTCTCTTTCGGAGACATAGCAATCCATAGGTTTTAAGATACTTACTAGTCAGGTACATTCTTAGGCATTTAATATGCGGTGTTGAGTCCATTTCGTTGAGCAAGGAGTAGCTCTTGTCTATTCCATATTTGGCTTAAGGAACTTTATCTGTGCTCATTTCAATCTCTGGTTTTATGCAGCACCCCAACTCACCTTTACCCTTAAGCAAGCATAAGTTGGTTTTCTAAATTTGAGACCCTGTTCTGTTCTGTAATTCAGTTCCTGTGTAGCCAAGTTTACATTCCGTGTATTACTGATATCTTATGATGTTTCTTTTTCTGTGTGACTTATTTCAGTTAGAATCATCATACCTGAATCCACTCATTGTGCTGCTAAGGGCCTGATGACATAGATTTCATTGCTGAGTGATATTGCTTTGTAAGTAAATACCACAACTTCTTTATCCATTTTTCACTTTCTGCGATGTTGAACTTGTACGCTAAACGAGGTTCTTGTAAACAGAGGCGTCCCAAACTTTGGGGTGGCTGTGTCTTTTTGATTTTAATTTCCCTAAGCTATAGGACCATAAGTGGAAGTGCCCTAGGCTCTGTTGCTTTGTTTTTTAGATGTTTCAGGAAACACCATACACTTCTCCCGAGTGTCTGTTGGCAATTTACATCCCGCCCATCAGCATAACAAGGCTCCCAGTTCTCCATGGCCTGTCCTGCCTTTCTGGATTTTACACTTTTTTCAGATGGCCCTTTTGACCGGGGGGAAGTGAGACTTCATTGTAGTGCAGATTTCCTTTGCAAGCTTGCTTGGTTGGCCAAAAAGGGCGTATGCGTTTTTTCCTGAATATATTCAGGAAAAAACGCATACGCCCTTTTTGGCCAAGTGCATCATTGTGGACGTTCTGCCTCTTTTCCTATGCTTTCAATGCAATTCCAGTCTGCCTCCTGAAATCGGTTTCCTGCAATTCTGCCCCGCTTTCAAGTCCTCTTGGCAGCCTTACTTCAGTATATTTTTGGACGATAGCTGTCATTTATAACTCTGCAGGTTTGTGAATTACAGTGCCCCTGAGCTCCTTTCTTCAACTCGCTTTCTTTTGAGCTGGCCGCAACACTGCAGGATGGCTTCAGGCCCTAATCTGGTTCCGGCACGGCACGCTGAGCCTTTGGTTAATTCCTCTTCCTGGTGGGAAATGAGAGTTAAATTTGCCCGTCCAGACACCTCCAGCTAGTCTCTCATTGGTTCTCGCTATTCCTGTTCATCTTCCGCAGAAATTGCAAACTGGGCCAAACAGGAGGTTAAAGGGACTGACTCTCCAAGTCGGGAGGGTGTTAGTAAAGCGTCTGGAATGTTGCACCCGAGTACCAGGGTACGAAAACTGAGACATATTTGAACACGTCTCCCGATCACATGGTTGATCATACTCTAGGTTCCACATGCATGTTTTAGCTGAAGGAAGAATACCTTAAACCTGGGTAGTTGAAACCCGTGGAATGGGTACCATGCAATATGACTTCAAAGGGTCTTCATTTGCTCACCGAACCTCTCCAATCCTATCACTGCTGCGTTTATGCCCCTGTACACATGCTTGATTCTCTTTCGGAGACATAGCAATCCATAGGTTTTAAGATACTTACTAGTCAGGTACATTCTTAGGCATTTAATATGCGGTGTTGAGTCCATTTCGTTGAGCAAGGAGTAGCTCTTGTCTATTCCATATTTGGCTTAAGGAACTTTATCTGTGCTCATTTCAATCTCTGGTTTTATGCAGCACCCCAACTCACCTTTCCCCTTAAGCAAGCATAAGTTGGTTTTCTAAATTTGAGACCCTGTTCTGTTCTGTAATTCAGTTCCTGTGTAGCCAAGTTTACATTCCGTGTATTACTGATATCTTATGATGTTTCTTTTTCTGTGTGACTTATTTCAGTTAGAATCATCATACCTGAATCCACTCATTGTGCTGCTAAGGGCCTGATGACATAGATTTCATTGCTGAGTGATATTGCTTTGTAAGTAAATACCACAACTTCTTTATCCATTTTTCACTTTCTGCGATGTTGAACTTGTACGCTAAACGAGGTTCTTGTAAACAGAGGCGTCCCAAACTTTGGGGTGGCTGTGTCTTTTTGATTTTAATTTCCCTAAGCTATAGGACCATAAGTGGAAGTGCCCTAGGCTCTGTTGCTTTGTTTTTTAGATGTTTCAGGAAACACCATACACTTCTCCCGAGTGTCTGTTGGCAATTTACATCCCGCCCATCAGCATAACAAGGCTCCCAGTTCTCCATGGCCTGTCCTGCCTTTCTGGATTTTACACTTTTTTCAGATGGCCCTTTTGACCGGGGGGAAGTGAGACTTCATTGTAGTGCAGATTTCCTTTGCAAGCTTGCTTGGTTGGCCAAAAAGGGCGTATGCGTTTTTTCCTGAATATATTCAGGAAAAAACGCATACGCCCTTTTTGGCCAAGTGCATCATTGTGGACGTTCTGCCTCTTTTCCTATGCTTTCAATGCAATTCCAGTCTACCTCCTGAAATCGGTTTCCTGCAATTCTGCCCCGCTTTCAAGTCCTCTTGGCAGCCTTACTTCAGTATATTTTTGGACGATAGCTGTCATTTATAACTCTGCAGGTTTGTGAATTACAGTGCCCCTGAGCTCCTTTCTTCAACTCGCTTTCTTTTGAGCTGGCCGCAACACCGCAGGATGGCTTCAGGCCCTAATCTGGTTCCGGCACGGCACGCTGAGCCTTTGGTTAATTCCTCTTCCTGGTGGGAAATGAGAGTTAAATTTGCCCGTCCAGACACCTCCAGCTAGTCTCTCATTGGTTCTCGCTATTCCTGTTCATCTTCCGCAGAAATTGCAAACTGGGCCAAACAGGAGGTTAAAGGGACTGACTCTCCAAGTCGGGAGGGTGTTAGTAAAGCGTCTGGAATGTTGCACCCGAGTACCAGGGTACGAAAACTGAGACATATTTGAACACGTCTCCCGATCACATGGTTGATCATACTCTAGGTTCCACATGCATGTTTTAGCTGAAGGAAGAATACCTTAAACCTGGGTAGTTGAAACCCGTGGAATGGGTACCATGCAATATGACTTCAAAGGGTCTTCATTTGCTCACCGAACCTCTCCAATCCTATCACTGCTGCGTTTATGCCCCTGTACACATGCTTGATTCTCTTTCGGAGACATAGCAATCCATAGGTTTTAAGATACTTACTAGTCAGGTACATTCTTAGGCATTTAATATGCGGTGTTGAGTCCATTTCGTTGAGCAAGGAGTAGCTCTTGTCTATTCCATATTTGGCTTAAGGAACTTTATCTGTGCTCATTTCAATCTCTGGTTTTATGCAGCACCCCAACTCACCTTTACCCTTAAGCAAGCATAAGTTGGTTTTCTAAATTTGAGACCCTGTTCTGTTCTGTAATTCAGTTCCTGTGTAGCCAAGTTTACATTCCGTGTATTACTGATATCTTATGATGTTTCTTTTTCTGTGTGACTTATTTCAGTTAGAATCATCATACCTGAATCCACTCATTGTGCTGCTAAGGGCCTGATGACATAGATTTCATTGCTGAGTGATATTGCTTTGTAAGTAAATACCACAACTTCTTTATCCATTTTTCACTTTCTGCGATGTTGAACTTGTACGCTAAACGAGGTTCTTGTAAACAGAGGTGTCCCAAACTTTGGGGTGGCTGTGTCTTTTTGATTTTAATTTCCCTAAGCTATAGGACCATAAGTGGAAGTGCCCTAGGCTCTGTTGCTTTGTTTTTTAGATGTTTCAGGAAACACCATACACTTCTCCCGAGTGTCTGTTGGCAATTTACATCCCGCCCATCAGCATAACAAGGCTCCCAGTTCTCCATGGCCTGTCCTGCCTTTCTGGATTTTACACTTTTTTCAGATGGCCCTTTTGACCGGGGGGAAGTGAGACTTCATTGTACTGCAGATTTCCTTTGCAAGCTTGCTTGGTTGGCCAAAAAGGGCGTATGCGTTTTTTCCTGAATATATTCAGGAAAAAACGCATACGCCCTTTTTGGCCAAGTGCATCATTGTGGACGTTCTGCCTCTTTTCCTATGCTTTCAATGCAATTCCAGTCTGCCTCCTGAAATCGGTTTCCTGCAATTCTGCCCCGCTTTCAAGTCCTCTTGGCAGCCTTACTTCAGTATATTTTTGGACGATAGCTGTCATTTATAACTCTGCAGGTTTGTGAATTACAGTGCCCCTGAGCTCCTTTCTTCAACTCGCTTTCTTTTGAGCTGGCCGCAACACCGCAGGATGGCTTCAGGCCCTAATCTGGTTCCGGCACGGCACGCTGAGCCTTTGGTTAATTCCTCTTCCTGGTGGGAAATGAGAGTTAAATTTGCCCGTCCAGACACCTCCAGCTAGTCTCTCATTGGTTCTCGCTATTCCTGTTCATCTTCCGCAGAAATTGCAAACTGGGCCAAACAGGAGGTTAAAGGGACTGACTCTCCAAGTCGGGAGGGTGTTAGTAAAGCGTCTGGAATGTTGCACCCGAGTACCAGGGTACGAAAACTGAGACATATTTGAACACGTCTCCCGATCACATGGTTGATCATACTCTAGGTTCCACATGCATGTTTTAGCTGAAGGAAGAATACCTTAAACCTGGGTAGTTGAAACCCGTGGAATGGGTACCATGCAATATGACTTCAAAGGGTCTTCATTTGCTCACCGAACCTCTCCAATCCTATCACTGCTGCGTTTATGCCCCTGTACACATGCTTGATTCTCTTTCGGAGACATAGCAATCCATAGGTTTTAAGATACTTACTAGTCAGGTACATTCTTAGGCATTTAATATGCGGTGTTGAGTCCATTTCGTTGAGCAAGGAGTAGCTCTTGTCTATTCCATATTTGGCTTAAGGAACTTTATCTGTGCTCATTTCAATCTCTGGTTTTATGCAGCACCCCAACTCACCTTTCCCCTTAAGCAAGCATAAGTTGGTTTTCTAAATTTGAGACCCTGTTCTGTTCTGTAATTCAGTTCCTGTGTAGCCAAGTTTACATTCCGTGTATTACTGATATCTTATGATGTTTCTTTTTCTGTGTGACTTATTTCAGTTAGAATCATCATACCTGAATCCACTCATTGTGCTGCTAAGGGCCTGATGACATAGATTTCATTGCTGAGTGATATTGCTTTGTAAGTAAATACCACAACTTCTTTATCCATTTTTCACTTTCTGCGATGTTGAACTTGTACGGTAAACGAGGTTCTTGTAAACAGAGGTGTCCCAAACTTTGGGGTGGCTGTGTCTTTTTGATTTTAATTTCCCTAAGCTATAGGACCATAAGTGGAAGTGCCCTAGGCTCTGTTGCTTTGTTTTTTAGATGTTTCAGGAAACACCATACACTTCTCCCGAGTGTCTGTTGGCAATTTACATCCCGCCCATCAGCATAACAAGGCTCCCAGTTCTCCATGGCCTGTCCTGCCTTTCTGGATTTTACACTTTTTTCAGATGGCCCTTTTGACCGGGGGGAAGTGAGACTTCATTGTAGTGCAGATTTCCTTTGCAAGCTTGCTTGGTTGGCCAAAAAGGGCGTATGCGTTTTTTCCTGAATATATTCAGGAAAAAACGCATACGCCCTTTTTGGCCAAGTGCATCATTGTGGACGTTCTGCCTCTTTTCCTATGCTTTCAATGCAATTCCAGTCTGCCTCCTGAAATCGGTTTCCTGCAATTCTGCCCCGCTTTCAAGTCCTCTTGGCAGCCTTACTTCAGTATATTTTTGGACGATAGCTGTCATTTATAACTCTGCAGGTTTGTGAATTACAGTGCCCCTGAGCTCCTTTCTTCAACTCGCTTTCTTTTGAGCTGGCCGCAACACCGCAGGATGGCTTCAGGCCCTAATCTGGTTCCGGCACGGCACGCTGAGCCTTTGGTTAATTCCTCTTCCTGGTGGGAAATGAGAGTTAAATTTGCCCGTCCAGACACCTCCAGCTAGTCTCTCATTGGTTCTCGCTATTCCTGTTCATCTTCCGCAGAAATTGCAAACTGGGCCAAACAGGAGGTTAAAGGGACTGACTCTCCAAGTCGGGAGGGTGTTAGTAAAGCGTCTGGAATGTTGCACCCGAGTACCAGGGTACGAAAACTGAGACATATTTGAACACGTCTCCCGATCACATGGTTGATCATACTCTAGGTTCCACATGCATGTTTTAGCTGAAGGAAGAATACCTTAAACCTGGGTAGTTGAAACCCGTGGAATGGGTACCATGCAATATGACTTCAAAGGGTCTTCATTTGCTCACCGAACCTCTCCAATCCTATCACTGCTGCGTTTATGCCCCTGTACACATGCTTGATTCTCTTTCGGAGACATAGCAATCCATAGGTTTTAAGATACTTACTAGTCAGGTACATTCTTAGGCATTTAATATGCGGTGTTGAGTCCATTTCGTTGAGCAAGGAGTAGCTCTTGTCTATTCCATATTTGGCTTAAGGAACTTTATCTGTGCTCATTTCAATCTCTGGTTTTATGCAGCACCCCAACTCACCTTTCCCCTTAAGCAAGCATAAGTTGGTTTTCTAAATTTGAGACCCTGTTCTGTTCTGTAATTCAGTTCCTGTGTAGCCAAGTTTACATTCCGTGTATTACTGATATCTTATGATGTTTCTTTTTCTGTGTGACTTATTTCAGTTAGAATCATCATACCTGAATCCACTCATTGTGCTGCTAAGGGCCTGATGACATAGATTTCATTGCTGAGTGATATTGCTTTGTAAGTAAATACCACAACTTCTTTATCCATTTTTCACTTTCTGCGATGTTGAACTTGTACGCTAAACGAGGTTCTTGTAAACAGAGGCGTCCCAAACTTTGGGGTGGCTGTGTCTTTTTGATTTTAATTTCCCTAAGCTATAGGACCATAAGTGGAAGTGCCCTAGGCTCTGTTGCTTTGTTTTTTAGATGTTTCAGGAAACACCATACACTTCTCCCGAGTGTCTGTTGGCAATTTACATCCCGCCCATCAGCATAACAAGGCTCCCAGTTCTCCATGGCCTGTCCTGCCTTTCTGGATTTTACACTTTTTTCAGATGGCCCTTTTGACCGGGGGGAAGTGAGACTTCATTGTAGTGCAGATTTCCTTTGCAAGCTTGCTTGGTTGGCCAAAAAGGGCGTATGCGTTTTTTCCTGAATATATTCAGGAAAAAACGCATACGCCCTTTTTGGCCAAGTGCATCATTGTGGACGTTCTGCCTCTTTTCCTATGCTTTCAATGCAATTCCAGTCTACCTCCTGAAATCGGTTTCCTGCAATTCTGCCCCGCTTTCAAGTCCTCTTGGCAGCCTTACTTCAGTATATTTTTGGACGATAGCTGTCATTTATAACTCTGCAGGTTTGTGAATTACAGTGCCCCTGAGCTCCTTTCTTCAACTCGCTTTCTTTTGAGCTGGCCGCAACACCGCAGGATGGCTTCAGGCCCTAATCTGGTTCCGGCACGGCACGCTGAGCCTTTGGTTAATTCCTCTTCCTGGTGGGAAATGAGAGTTAAATTTGCCCGTCCAGACACCTCCAGCTAGTCTCTCATTGGTTCTCGCTATTCCTGTTCATCTTCCGCAGAAATTGCAAACTGGGCCAAACAGGAGGTTAAAGGGACTGACTCTCCAAGTCGGGAGGGTGTTAGTAAAGCGTCTGGAATGTTGCACCCGAGTACCAGGGTACGAAAACTGAGACATATTTGAACACGTCTCCCGATCACATGGTTGATCATACTCTAGGTTCCACATGCATGTTTTAGCTGAAGGAAGAATACCTTAAACCTGGGTAGTTGAAACCCGTGGAATGGGTACCATGCAATATGACTTCAAAGGGTCTTCATTTGCTCACCGAACCTCTCCAATCCTATCACTGCTGCGTTTATGCCCCTGTACACATGCTTGATTCTCTTTCGGAGACATAGCAATCCATAGGTTTTAAGATACTTACTAGTCAGGTACATTCTTAGGCATTTAATATGCGGTGTTGAGTCCATTTCGTTGAGCAAGGAGTAGCTCTTGTCTATTCCATATTTGGCTTAAGGAACTTTATCTGTGCTCATTTCAATCTCTGGTTTTATGCAGCACCCCAACTCACCTTTACCCTTAAGCAAGCATAAGTTGGTTTTCTAAATTTGAGACCCTGTTCTGTTCTGTAATTCAGTTCCTGTGTAGCCAAGTTTACATTCCGTGTATTACTGATATCTTATGATGTTTCTTTTTCTGTGTGACTTATTTCAGTTAGAATCATCATACCTGAATCCACTCATTGTGCTGCTAAGGGCCTGATGACATAGATTTCATTGCTGAGTGATATTGCTTTGTAAGTAAATACCACAACTTCTTTATCCATTTTTCACTTTCTGCGATGTTGAACTTGTACGCTAAACGAGGTTCTTGTAAACAGAGGCGTCCCAAACTTTGGGGTGGCTGTGTCTTTTTGATTTTAATTTCCCTAAGCTATAGGACCATAAGTGGAAGTGCCCTAGGCTCTGTTGCTTTGTTTTTTAGATGTTTCAGGAAACACCATACACTTCTCCCGAGTGTCTGTTGGCAATTTACATCCCGCCCATCAGCATAACAAGGCTCCCAGTTCTCCATGGCCTGTCCTGCCTTTCTGGATTTTACACTTTTTTCAGATGGCCCTTTTGACCGGGGGGAAGTGAGACTTCATTGTAGTGCAGATTTCCTTTGCAAGCTTGCTTGGTTGGCCAAAAAGGGCGTATGCGTTTTTTCCTGAATATATTCAGGAAAAAACGCATACGCCCTTTTTGGCCAAGTGCATCATTGTGGACGTTCTGCCTCTTTTCCTATGCTTTCAATGCAATTCCAGTCTGCCTCCTGAAATCGGTTTCCTGCAATTCTGCCCCGCTTTCAAGTCCTCTTGGCAGCCTTACTTCAGTATATTTTTGGACGATAGCTGTCATTTATAACTCTGCAGGTTTGTGAATTACAGTGCCCCTGAGCTCCTTTCTTCAACTCGCTTTCTTTTGAGCTGGCCGCAACACCGCAGGATGGCTTCAGGCCCTAATCTGGTTCCGGCACGGCACGCTGAGCCTTTGGTTAATTCCTCTTCCTGGTGGGAAATGAGAGTTAAATTTGCCCGTCCAGACACCTCCAGCTAGTCTCTCATTGGTTCTCGCTATTCCTGTTCATCTTCCGCAGAAATTGCAAACTGGGCCAAACAGGAGGTTAAAGGGACTGACTCTCCAAGTCGGGAGGGTGTTAGTAAAGCGTCTGGAATGTTGCACCCGAGTACCAGGGTACGAAAACTGAGACATATTTGAACACGTCTCCCGATCACATGGTTGATCATACTCTAGGTTCCACATGCATGTTTTAGCTGAAGGAAGAATACCTTAAACCTGGGTAGTTGAAACCCGTGGAATGGGTACCATGCAATATGACTTCAAAGGGTCTTCATTTGCTCACCGAACCTCTCCAATCCTATCACTGCTGCGTTTATGCCCCTGTACACATGCTTGATTCTCTTTCGGAGACATAGCAATCCATAGGTTTTAAGATACTTACTAGTCAGGTACATTCTTAGGCATTTAATATGCGGTGTTGAGTCCATTTCGTTGAGCAAGGAGTAGCTCTTGTCTATTCCATATTTGGCTTAAGGAACTTTATCTGTGCTCATTTCAATCTCTGGTTTTATGCAGCACCCCAACTCACCTTTCCCCTTAAGCAAGCATAAGTTGGTTTTCTAAATTTGAGACCCTGTTCTGTTCTGTAATTCAGTTCCTGTGTAGCCAAGTTTACATTCCGTGTATTACTGATATCTTATGATGTTTCTTTTTCTGTGTGACTTATTTCAGTTAGAATCATCATACCTGAATCCACTCATTGTGCTGCTAAGGGCCTGATGACATAGATTTCATTGCTGAGAGATATTGTTTTGTAAGTAAATACCACAACTTCTTTATCCATTTTTCACTTTCTGCGATGTTGAACTTGTACTGTAAACGAGGTTCTTGTAAACAGAGGCGTCCCAAACTTTGGGGTGGCTGTGTCTTTTTGATTTTAATTTCCCTAAACTATAGGACCATAAGTGGAAGTGCCCTAGGCTCTGTTGCTTTGTTTTTTAGATGTTTCAGGAAACACCATACACTTCTCCCGAGTGTCTGTTGGCAATTTACATCCCGCCCATCAGCATAACAAGGCTCCCAGTTCTCCATGGCCTGTCCTGCCTTTCTGGATTTTACACTTTTTTCAGATGGCCCTTTTGACCGGGGGGAAGTGAGACTTCATTGTAGTGCAGATTTCCTTTGCAAGCTTGCTTGGTTGGCCAAAAAGGGCGTATGCGTTTTTTCCTGAATATATTCAGGAAAAAGCGCATACGCCCTTTTTGGCCAAGTGCATCATTGTGGACGTTCTGCCTCTTTTCCTATGCTTTCAATGCAATTCCAGTCTGCCTCCTGAAATCGGTTTCCTGCAATTCTGCCCCGCTTTCAAGTCCTCTTGGCAGCCTTACTTCAGTATATTTTTGGACGATAGCTGTCATTTATAACTCTGCAGGTTTGTGAATTACAGTGCCCCTGAGCTCCTTTCTTCAACTCGCTTTCTTTTGAGCTGGCCGCAACACCGCAGGATGGCTTCAGGCCCTAATCTGGTTCCGGCACGGCACGCTGAGCCTTTGGTTAATTCCTCTTCCTGGTGGGAAATGAGAGTTAAATTTGCCCGTCCAGACACCTCCAGCTAGTCTCTCATTGGTTCTCGCTATTCCTGTTCATCTTCCGCAGAAATTGCAAACTGGGCCAAACAGGAGGTTAAAGGGACTGACTCTCCAAGTCGGGAGGGTGTTAGTAAAGCGTCTGGAATGTTGCACCCGAGTACCAGGGTACGAAAACTGAGACATATTTGAACACGTCTCCCGATCACATGGTTGATCATACTCTAGGTTCCACATGCATGTTTTAGCTGAAGGAAGAATACCTTAAACCTGGGTAGTTGAAACCCGTGGAATGGGTACCATGCAATATGACTTCAAAGGGTCTTCATTTGCTCACCGAACCTCTCCAATCCTATCACTGCTGCGTTTATGCCCCTGTACACATGCTTGATTCTCTTTCGGAGACATAACAATCCATAGGTTTTAAGATACTTACTAGTCAGGTACATTCTTAGGCATTTAATATGCGGTGTTGAGTCCATTTCGTTGAGCAAGGAGTAGCTCTTGTCTATTCCATATTTGGCTTAAGGAACTTTATCTGTGCTCATTTCAATCTCTGGTTTTATGCAGCACCCCAACTCACCTTTCCCCTTAAGCAAGCATAAGTTGGTTTTCTAAATTTGAGACCCTGTTCTGTTCTGTAATTCAGTTCCTGTGTAGCCAAGTTTACATTCCGTGTATTACTGATATCTTATGATGTTTCTTTTTCTGTGTGACTTATTTCAGTTAGAATCATCATACCTGAATCCACTCATTGTGCTGCTAAGGGCCTGATGACATAGATTTCATTGCTGAGTGATATTGCTTTGTAAGTAAATACCACAACTTCTTTATCCATTTTTCACTTTCTGCGATGTTGAACTTGTACGCTAAACGAGGTTCTTGTAAACAGAGGCGTCCCAAACTTTGGGGTGGCTGTGTCTTTTTGATTTTAATTTCCCTAAGCTATAGGACCATAAGTGGAAGTGCCCTAGGCTCTGTTGCTTTGTTTTTTAGATGTTTCAGGAAACACCATACACTTCTCCCGAGTGTCTGTTGGCAATTTACATCCCGCCCATCAGCATAACAAGGCTCCCAGTTCTCCATGGCCTGTCCTGCCTTTCTGGATTTTACACTTTTTTCAGATGGCCCTTTTGACCGGGGGGAAGTGAGACTTCATTGTAGTGCAGATTTCCTTTGCAAGCTTGCTTGGTTGGCCAAAAAGGGCGTATGCGTTTTTTCCTGAATATATTCAGGAAAAAACGCATACGCCCTTTTTGGCCAAGTGCATCATTGTGGACGTTCTGCCTCTTTTCCTATGCTTTCAATGCAATTCCAGTCTGCCTCCTGAAATCGGTTTCCTGCAATTCTGCCCCGCTTTCAAGTCCTCTTGGCAGCCTTACTTCAGTATATTTTTGGACGATAGCTGTCATTTATAACTCTGCAGGTTTGTGAATTACAGTGCCCCTGAGCTCCTTTCTTCAACTCGCTTTCTTTTGAGCTGGCCGCAACACCGCAGGATGGCTTCAGGCCCTAATCTGGTTCCGGCACGGCACGCTGAGCCTTTGGTTAATTCCTCTTCCTGGTGGGAAATGAGAGTTAAATTTGCCCGTCCAGACACCTCCAGCTAGTCTCTCATTGGTTCTCGCTATTCCTGTTCATCTTCCGCAGAAATTGCAAACTGGGCCAAACAGGAGGTTAAAGGGACTGACTCTCCAAGTCGGGAGGGTGTTAGTAAAGCGTCTGGAATGTTGCACCCGAGTACCAGGGTACGAAAACTGAGACATATTTGAACACGTCTCCCGATCACATGGTTGATCATACTCTAGGTTCCACATGCATGTTTTAGCTGAAGGAAGAATACCTTAAACCTGGGTAGTTGAAACCCGTGGAATGGGTACCATGCAATATGACTTCAAAGGGTCTTCATTTGCTCACCGAACCTCTCCAATCCTATCACTGCTGCGTTTATGCCCCTGTACACATGCTTGATTCTCTTTCGGAGACATAGCAATCCATAGGTTTTAAGATACTTACTAGTCAGGTACATTCTTAGGCATTTAATATGCGGTGTTGAGTCCATTTCGTTGAGCAAGGAGTAGCTCTTGTCTATTCCATATTTGGCTTAAGGAACTTTATCTGTGCTCATTTCAATCTCTGGTTTTATGCAGCACCCCAACTCACCTTTCCCCTTAAGCAAGCATAAGTTGGTTTTCTAAATTTGAGACCCTGTTCTGTTCTGTAATTCAGTTCCTGTGTAGCCAAGTTTACATTCCGTGTATTACTGATATCTTATGATGTTTCTTTTTCTGTGTGACTTATTTCAGTTAGAATCATCATACCTGAATCCACTCATTGTGCTGCTAAGGGCCTGATGACATAGATTTCATTGCTGAGAGATATTGTTTTGTAAGTAAATACCACAACTTCTTTATCCATTTTTCACTTTCTGCGATGTTGAACTTGTACTGTAAACGAGGTTCTTGTAAACAGAGGCGTCCCAAACTTTGGGGTGGCTGTGTCTTTTTGATTTTAATTTCCCTAAGCTATAGGACCATAAGTGGAAGTGCCCTAGGCTCTGTTGCTTTGTTTTTTAGATGTTTCAGGAAACACCATACACTTCTCCCGAGTGTCTGTTGGCAATTTACATCCCGCCCATCAGCATAACAAGGCTCCCAGTTCTCCATGGCCTGTCCTGCCTTTCTGGATTTTACACTTTTTTCAGATGGCCCTTTTGACCGGGGGGAAGTGAGACTACATTGTAGTGCAGATTTCCTTTGCAACCTTGCTTGGTTGGCCAAAAAGGGCGTATGCGTTTTTTCCTGAATATATTCAGGAAAAAACGCATACGCCCTTTTTGGCCAAGTGCATCATTGTGGACGTTCTGCCTCTTTTCCTATGCTTTCAATGCAATTCCAGTCTACCTCCTGAAATCGGTTTCCTGCAATTCTGCCCCGCTTTCAAGTCCTCTTGGCAGCCTTACTTCAGTATATTTTTGGACGATAGCTGTCATTTATAACTCTGCAGGTTTGTGAATTACAGTGCCCCTGAGCTCCTTTCTTCAACTCGCTTTCTTTTGAGCTGGCCGCAACACCGCAGGATGGCTTCAGGCCCTAATCTGGTTCCGGCACGGCACGCTGAGCCTTTGGTTAATTCCTCTTCCTGGTGGGAAATGAGAGTTAAATTTGCCCGTCCAGACACCTCCAGCTAGTCTCTCATTGGTTCTCGCTATTCCTGTTCATCTTCCGCAGAAATTGCAAACTGGGCCAAACAGGAGGTTAAAGGAACTGACTCTCCAAGTCGGGAGGGTGTTAGTAAAGCGTCTGGAATGTTGCACCCGAGTACCAGGGTACGAAAACTGAGACATATTTGAACACGTCTCCCGATCACATGGTTGATCATACTCTAGGTTCCACATGCATGTTTTAGCTGAAGGAAGAATACCTTAAACCTGGGTAGTTGAAACCCGTGGAATGGGTACCATGCAATATGACTTCAAAGGGTCTTCATTTGCTCACCGAACCTCTCCAATCCTATCACTGCTGCGTTTATGCCCCTGTACACATGCTTGATTCTCTTTCGGAGACATAGCAATCCATAGGTTTTAAGATACTTACTAGTCAGGTACATTCTTAGGCATTTAATATGCGGTGTTGAGTCCATTTCGTTGAGCAAGGAGTAGCTCTTGTCTATTCCATATTTGGCTTAAGGAACTTTATCTGTGCTCATTTCAATCTCTGGTTTTATGCAGCACCCCAACTCACCTTTACCCTTAAGCAAGCATAAGTTGGTTTTCTAAATTTGAGACCCTGTTCTGTTCTGTAATTCAGTTCCTGTGTAGCCAAGTTTACATTCCGTGTATTACTGATATCTTATGATGTTTCTTTTTCTGTGTGACTTATTTCAGTTAGAATCATCATACCTGAATCCACTCATTGTGCTGCTAAGGGCCTGATGACATAGATTTCATTGCTGAGTGATATTGCTTTGTAAGTAAATACCACAACTTCTTTATCCATTTTTCACTTTCTGCGATGTTGAACTTGTACTGTAAACGAGGTTCTTGTAAACAGAGGCGTCCCAATGTTTGGGGTGGCTGTGTCTTTTTGATTTTAATTTCCCTAAGCTATAGGACCATAAGTGGAAGTGCCCTAGGCTCTGTTGCTTTGTTTTTTAGATGTTTCAGGAAACACCATACACTTCTCCCGAGTGTCTGTTGGCAATTTACATCCCGCCCATCAGCATAACAAGGCTCCCAGTTCTCCATGGCCTGTCCTGCCTTTCTGGATTTTACACTTTTTTCAGATGGCCCTTTTGACCGGGGGGAAGTGAGACTTCATTGTAGTGCAGATTTCCTTTGCAAGCTTGCTTGGTTGGCCAAAAAGGGCGTATGCGTTTTTTCCTGAATATATTCAGGAAAAAACGCATACGCCCTTTTTGGCCAAGTGCATCATTGTGGACGTTCTGCCTCTTTTCCTATGCTTTCAATGCAATTCCAGTCTGCCTCCTGAAATCGGTTTCCTGCAATTCTGCCCCGCTTTCAAGTCCTCTTGGCAGCCTTACTTCAGTATATTTTTGGACGATAGCTGTCATTTATAACTCTGCAGGTTTGTGAATTACAGTGCCCCTGAGCTCCTTTCTTCAACTCGCTTTCTTTTGAGCTGGCCGCAACACCGCAGGATGGCTTCAGGCCCTAATCTGGTTCCGGCACGGCACGCTGAGCCTTTGGTTAATTCCTCTTCCTGGTGGGAAATGAGAGTTAAATTTGCCCGTCCAGACACCTCCAGCTAGTCTCTCATTGGTTCTCGCTATTCCTGTTCATCTTCCGCAGAAATTGCAAACTGGGCCAAACAGGAGGTTAAAGGGACTGACTCTCCAAGTCGGGAGGGTGTTAGTAAAGCGTCTGGAATGTTGCACCCGAGTACCAGGGTACGAAAACTGAGACATATTTGAACACGTCTCCCGATCACATGGTTGATCATACTCTAGGTTCCACATGCATGTTTTAGCTGAAGGAAGAATACCTTAAACCTGGGTAGTTGAAACCCGTGGAATGGGTACCATGCAATATGACTTCAAAGGGTCTTCATTTGCTCACCGAACCTCTCCAATCCTATCACTGCTGCGTTTATGCCCCTGTACACATGCTTGATTCTCTTTCGGAGACATAGCAATCCATAGGTTTTAAGATACTTACTAGTCAGGTACATTCTTAGGCATTTAATATGCGGTGTTGAGTCCATTTCGTTGAGCAAGGAGTAGCTCTTGTCTATTCCATATTTGGCTTAAGGAACTTTATCTGTGCTCATTTCAATCTCTGGTTTTATGCAGCACCCCAACTCACCTTTCCCCTTAAGCAAGCATAAGTTGGTTTTCTAAATTTGAGACCCTGTTCTGTTCTGTAATTCAGTTCCTGTGTAGCCAAGTTTACATTCCGTGTATTACTGATATCTTATGATGTTTCTTTTTCTGTGTGACTTATTTCAGTTAGAATCATCATACCTGAATCCACTCATTGTGCTGCTAAGGGCCTGATGACATAGATTTCATTGCTGAGAGATATTGTTTTGTAAGTAAATACCACAACTTCTTTATCCATTTTTCACTTTCTGCGATGTTGAACTTGTACTGTAAACGAGGTTCTTGTAAACAGAGGCGTCCCAAACTTTGGGGTGGCTGTGTCTTTTTGATTTTAATTTCCCTAAGCTATAGGACCATAAGTGGAAGTGCCCTAGGCTCTGTTGCTTTGTTTTTTAGATGTTTCAGGAAACACCATACACTTCTCCCGAGTGTCTGTTGGCAATTTACATCCCGCCCATCAGCATAACAAGGCTCCCAGTTCTCCATGGCCTGTCCTGCCTTTCTGGATTTTACACTTTTTTCAGATGGCCCTTTTGACTGGGGGGAAGTGAGACTACATTGTAGTGCAGATTTCCTTTGCAACCTTGCTTGGTTGGCCAAAAAGGGCGTATGCGTTTTTTCCTGAATATATTCAGGAAAAAACGCATACGCCCTTTTTGGCCAAGTTCATCATTGTGGACGTTCTGCCTCTTTTCCTATGCTTTCAATGCAATTCCAGTCTACCTCCTGAAATCGGTTTCCTGCAATTCTGCCCCGCTTTCAAGTCCTCTTGGCAGCCTTACTTCAGTATATTTTTGGACGATAGCTGTCATTTATAACTCTGCAGGTTTGTGAATTACAGTGCCCCTGAGCTCCTTTCTTCAACTCGCTTTCTTTTGAGCTGGCCGCAACACCGCAGGATGGCTTCAGGCCCTAATCTGGTTCCGGCACGGCACGCTGAGCCTTTGGTTAATTCCTCTTCCTGGTGGGAAATGAGAGTTAAATTTGCCCGTCCAGACACCTCCAGCTAGTCTCTCATTGGTTCTCGCTATTCCTGTTCATCTTCCGCAGAAATTGCAAACTGGGCCAAACAGGAGGTTAAAGGAACTGACTCTCCAAGTCGGGAGGGTGTTAGTAAAGCGTCTGGAATGTTGCACCCGAGTACCAGGGTACGAAAACTGAGACATATTTGAACACGTCTCCCGATCACATGGTTGATCATACTCTAGGTTCCACATGCATGTTTTAGCTGAAGGAAGAATACCTTAAACCTGGGTAGTTGAAACCCGTGGAATGGGTACCATGCAATATGACTTCAAAGGGTCTTCATTTGCTCACCGAACCTCTCCAATCCTATCACTGCTGCGTTTATGCCCCTGTACACATGCTTGATTCTCTTTCGGAGACATAGCAATCCATAGGTTTTAAGATACTTACTAGTCAGGTACATTCTTAGGCATTTAATATGCGGTGTTGAGTCCATTTCGTTGAGCAAGGAGTAGCTCTTGTCTATTCCATATTTGGCTTAAGGAACTTTATCTGTGCTCATTTCAATCTCTGGTTTTATGCAGCACCCCAACTCACCTTTACCCTTAAGCAAGCATAAGTTGGTTTTCTAAATTTGAGACCCTGTTCTGTTCTGTAATTCAGTTCCTGTGTAGCCAAGTTTACATTCCGTGTATTACTGATATCTTATGATGTTTCTTTTTCTGTGTGACTTATTTCAGTTAGAATCATCATACCTGAATCCACTCATTGTGCTGCTAAGGGCCTGATGACATAGATTTCATTGCTGAGTGATATTGCTTTGTAAGTAAATACCACAACTTCTTTATCCATTTTTCACTTTCTGCGATGTTGAACTTGTACTGTAAACGAGGTTCTTGTAAACAGAGGCGTCCCAAACTTTGGGGTGGCTGTGTCTTTTTGATTTTAATTTCCCTAAGCTATAGGACCATAAGTGGAAGTGCCCTAGGCTCTGTTGCTTTGTTTTTTAGATGTTTCAGGAAACACCATACACTTCTCCCGAGTGTCTGTTGGCAATTTACATCCCGCCCATCAGCATAACAAGGCTCCCAGTTCTCCATGGCCTGTCCTGCCTTTCTGGATTTTACACTTTTTTCAGATGGCCCTTTTGACCGGGGGGAAGTGAGACTTCATTGTAGTGCAGATTTCCTTTGCAAGCTTGCTTGGTTGGCCAAAAAGGGCGTATGCGTTTTTTCCTGAATATATTCAGGAAAAAGCGCATACGCCCTTTTTGGCCAAGTGCATCATTGTGGACGTTCTGCCTCTTTTCCTATGCTTTCAATGCAATTCCAGTCTGCCTCCTGAAATCGGTTTCCTGCAATTCTGCCCCGCTTTCAAGTCCTCTTGGCAGCCTTACTTCAGTATATTTTTGGACGATAGCTGTCATTTATAACTCTGCAGGTTTGTGAATTACAGTGCCCCTGAGCTCCTTTCTTCAACTCGCTTTCTTTTGAGCTGGCCGCAACACCGCAGGATGGCTTCAGGCCCTAATCTGGTTCCGGCACGGCACGCTGAGCCTTTGGTTAATTCCTCTTCCTGGTGGGAAATGAGAGTTAAATTTGCCCGTCCAGACACCTCCAGCTAGTCTCTCATTGGTTCTCGCTATTCCTGTTCATCCTCCGCAGAAATTGCAAACTGGGCCAAACAGGAGGTTAAAGGGACTGACTCTCCAAGTCGGGAGGGTGTTAGTAAAGCGTCTGGAATGTTGCACCCGAGTACCAGGGTACGAAAACTGAGACATATTTGAACACGTCTCCCGATCACATGGTTGATCATACTCTAGGTTCCACATGCATGTTTTAGCTGAAGGAAGAATACCTTAAACCTGGGTAGTTGAAACCCGTGGAATGGGTACCGTGCAATATGACATCAAAGGGTCTTCATTTGCTCACCGAACCTCTCCAATCCTATCACTGCTGCGTTTATGCCCCTGTACACATGCTTGATTCTCTTTCGGAGACATAGCAATCCATAGGTTTTAAGATACTTACTAGTCAGGTACATTCTTAGGCATTTAATATGCGGTGTTGAGTCCATTTCGTTGAGCAAGGAGTAGCTCTTGTCTATTCCATATTTGGCTTAAGGAACTTTATCTGTGCTCATTTCAATCTCTGGTTTTATGCAGCACCCCAACTCACCTTTCCCCTTAAGCAAGCATAAGTTGGTTTTCTAAATTTGAGACCCTGTTCTGTTCTGTAATTCAGTTCCTGTGTAGCCAAGTTTACATTCCGTGTATTACTGATATCTTATGATGTTTCTTTTTCTGTGTGACTTATTTCAGTTAGAATCATCATACCTGAATCCACTCATTGTGCTGCTAAGGGCCTGATGACATAGATTTCATTGCTGAGTGATATTGCTTTGTAAGTAAATACCACAACTTCTTTATCCATTTTTCACTTTCTGCGATGTTGAACTTGTACGCTAAACGAGGTTCTTGTAAACAGAGGCGTCCCAAACTTTGGGGTGGCTGTGTCTTTTTGATTTTAATTTCCCTAAGCTATAGGACCATAAGTGGAAGTGCCCTAGGCTCTGTTGCTTTGTTTTTTAGATGTTTCAGGAAACACCATACACTTCTCCCGAGTGTCTGTTGGCAATTTACATCCCGCCCATCAGCATAACAAGGCTCCCAGTTCTCCATGGCCTGTCCTGCCTTTCTGGATTTTACACTTTTTTCAGATGGCCCTTTTGACCGGGGGGAAGTGAGACTTCATTGTAGTGCAGATTTCCTTTGCAAGCTTGCTTGGTTGGCCAAAAAGGGCGTATGCGTTTTTTCCTGAATATATTCAGGAAAAAACGCATACGCCCTTTTTGGCCAAGTGCATCATTGTGGACGTTCTGCCTCTTTTCCTATGCTTTCAATGCAATTCCAGTCTGCCTCCTGAAATCGGTTTCCTGCAATTCTGCCCCGCTTTCAAGTCCTCTTGGCAGCCTTACTTCAGTATATTTTTGGACGATAGCTGTCATTTATAACTCTGCAGGTTTGTGAATTACAGTGCCCCTGAGCTCCTTTCTTCAACTCGCTTTCTTTTGAGCTGGCCGCAACACCGCAGGATGGCTTCAGGCCCTAATCTGGTTCCGGCACGGCACGCTGAGCCTTTGGTTAATTCCTCTTCCTGGTGGGAAATGAGAGTTAAATTTGCCCGTCCAGACACCTCCAGCTAGTCTCTCATTGGTTCTCGCTATTCCTGTTCATCTTCCGCAGAAATTGCAAACTGGGCCAAACAGGAGGTTAAAGGGACTGACTCTCCAAGTCGGGAGGGTGTTAGTAAAGCGTCTGGAATGTTGCACCCGAGTACCAGGGTACGAAAACTGAGACATATTTGAACACGTCTCCCGATCACATGGTTGATCATACTCTAGGTTCCACATGCATGTTTTAGCTGAAGGAAGAATACCTTAAACCTGGGTAGTTGAAACCCGTGGAATGGGTACCATGCAATATGACTTCAAAGGGTCTTCATTTGCTCACCGAACCTCTCCAATCCTATCACTGCTGCATTTATGCCCCTGTACACATGCTTGATTCTCTTTCGGAGACATAGCAATCCATAGGTTTTAAGATACTTACTAGTCAGGTACATTCTTAGGCATTTAATATGCGGTGTTGAGTCCATTTCGTTGAGCAAGGAGTAGCTCTTGTCTATTCCATATTTGGCTTAAGGAACTTTATCTGTGCTCATTTCAATCTCTGGTTTTATGCAGCACCCCAACTCACCTTTCCCCTTAAGCAAGCATAAGTTGGTTTTCTAAATTTGAGACCCTGTTCTGTTCTGTAATTCAGTTCCTGTGTAGCCAAGTTTACATTCCGTGTATTACTGATATCTTATGATGTTTCTTTTTCTGTGTGACTTATTTCAGTTAGAATCATCATACCTGAATCCACTCATTGTGCTGCTAAGGGCCTGATGACATAGATTTCATTGCTGAGAGATATTGTTTTGTAAGTAAATACCACAACTTCTTTATCCATTTTTCACTTTCTGCGATGTTGAACTTGTACTGTAAACGAGGTTCTTGTAAACAGAGGCGTCCCAAACTTTGGGGTGGCTGTGTCTTTTTGATTTTAATTTCCCTAAGCTATAGGACCATAAGTGGAAGTGCCCTAGGCTCTGTTGCTTTGTTTTTTAGATGTTTCAGGAAACACCATACACTTCTCCCGAGTGTCTGTTGGCAATTTACATCCCGCCCATCAGCATAACAAGGCTCCCAGTTCTCCATGGCCTGTCCTGCCTTTCTGGATTTTACACTTTTTTCAGATGGCCCTTTTGACTGGGGGGAAGTGAGACTACATTGTAGTGCAGATTTCCTTTGCAACCTTGCTTGGTTGGCCAAAAAGGGCGTATGCGTTTTTTCCTGAATATATTCAGGAAAAAACGCATACGCCCTTTTTGGCCAAGTTCATCATTGTGGACGTTCTGCCTCTTTTCCTATGCTTTCAATGCAATTCCAGTCTACCTCCTGAAATCGGTTTCCTGCAATTCTGCCCCGCTTTCAAGTCCTCTTGGCAGCCTTACTTCAGTATATTTTTGGACGATAGCTGTCATTTATAACTCTGCAGGTTTGTGAATTACAGTGCCCCTGAGCTCCTTTCTTCAACTCGCTTTCTTTTGAGCTGGCCGCAACACCGCAGGATGGCTTCAGGCCCTAATCTGGTTCCGGCACGGCACGCTGAGCCTTTGGTTAATTCCTCTTCCTGGTGGGAAATGAGAGTTAAATTTGCCCGTCCAGACACCTCCAGCTAGTCTCTCATTGGTTCTCGCTATTCCTGTTCATCTTCCGCAGAAATTGCAAACTGGGCCAAACAGGAGGTTAAAGGAACTGACTCTCCAAGTCGGGAGGGTGTTAGTAAAGCGTCTGGAATGTTGCACCCGAGTACCAGGGTACGAAAACTGAGACATATTTGAACACGTCTCCCGATCACATGGTTGATCATACTCTAGGTTCCACATGCATGTTTTAGCTGAAGGAAGAATACCTTAAACCTGGGTAGTTGAAACCCGTGGAATGGGTACCATGCAATATGACTTCAAAGGGTCTTCATTTGCTCACCGAACCTCTCCAATCCTATCACTGCTGCGTTTATGCCCCTGTACACATGCTTGATTCTCTTTCGGAGACATAGCAATCCATAGGTTTTAAGATACTTACTAGTCAGGTACATTCTTAGGCATTTAATATGCGGTGTTGAGTCCATTTCGTTGAGCAAGGAGTAGCTCTTGTCTATTCCATATTTGGCTTAAGGAACTTTATCTGTGCTCATTTCAATCTCTGGTTTTATGCAGCACCCCAACTCACCTTTACCCTTAAGCAAGCATAAGTTGGTTTTCTAAATTTGAGACCCTGTTCTGTTCTGTAATTCAGTTCCTGTGTAGCCAAGTTTACATTCCGTGTATTACTGATATCTTATGATGTTTCTTTTTCTGTGTGACTTATTTCAGTTAGAATCATCATACCTGAATCCACTCATTGTGCTGCTAAGGGCCTGATGACATAGATTTCATTGCTGAGTGATATTGCTTTGTAAGTAAATACCACAACTTCTTTATCCATTTTTCACTTTCTGCGATGTTGAACTTGTACTGTAAACGAGGTTCTTGTAAACAGAGGCGTCCCAAACTTTGGGGTGGCTGTGTCTTTTTGATTTTAATTTCCCTAAGCTATAGGACCATAAGTGGAAGTGCCCTAGGCTCTGTTGCTTTGTTTTTTAGATGTTTCAGGAAACACCATACACTTCTCCCGAGTGTCTGTTGGCAATTTACATCCCGCCCATCAGCATAACAAGGCTCCCAGTTCTCCATGGCCTGTCCTGCCTTTCTGGATTTTACACTTTTTTCAGATGGCCCTTTTGACCGGGGGGAAGTGAGACTTCATTGTAGTGCAGATTTCCTTTGCAAGCTTGCTTGGTTGGCCAAAAAGGGCGTATGCGTTTTTTCCTGAATATATTCAGGAAAAAGCGCATACGCCCTTTTTGGCCAAGTGCATCATTGTGGACGTTCTGCCTCTTTTCCTATGCTTTCAATGCAATTCCAGTCTGCCTCCTGAAATCGGTTTCCTGCAATTCTGCCCCGCTTTCAAGTCCTCTTGGCAGCCTTACTTCAGTATATTTTTGGACGATAGCTGTCATTTATAACTCTGCAGGTTTGTGAATTACAGTGCCCCTGAGCTCCTTTCTTCAACTCGCTTTCTTTTGAGCTGGCCGCAACACCGCAGGATGGCTTCAGGCCCTAATCTGGTTCCGGCACGGCACGCTGAGCCTTTGGTTAATTCCTCTTCCTGGTGGGAAATGAGAGTTAAATTTGCCCGTCCAGACACCTCCAGCTAGTCTCTCATTGGTTCTCGCTATTCCTGTTCATCCTCCGCAGAAATTGCAAACTGGGCCAAACAGGAGGTTAAAGGGACTGACTCTCCAAGTCGGGAGGGTGTTAGTAAAGCGTCTGGAATGTTGCACCCGAGTACCAGGGTACGAAAACTGAGACATATTTGAACACGTCTCCCGATCACATGGTTGATCATACTCTAGGTTCCACATGCATGTTTTAGCTGAAGGAAGAATACCTTAAACCTGGGTAGTTGAAACCCGTGGAATGGGTACCGTGCAATATGACATCAAAGGGTCTTCATTTGCTCACCGAACCTCTCCAATCCTATCACTGCTGCGTTTATGCCCCTGTACACATGCTTGATTCTCTTTCGGAGACATAGCAATCCATAGGTTTTAAGATACTTACTAGTCAGGTACATTCTTAGGCATTTAATATGCGGTGTTGAGTCCATTTCGTTGAGCAAGGAGTAGCTCTTGTCTATTCCATATTTGGCTTAAGGAACTTTATCTGTGCTCATTTCAATCTCTGGTTTTATGCAGCACCCCAACTCACCTTTCCCCTTAAGCAAGCATAAGTTGGTTTTCTAAATTTGAGACCCTGTTCTGTTCTGTAATTCAGTTCCTGTGTAGCCAAGTTTACATTCCGTGTATTACTGATATCTTATGATGTTTCTTTTTCTGTGTGACTTATTTCAGTTAGAATCATCATACCTGAATCCACTCATTGTGCTGCTAAGGGCCTGATGACATAGATTTCATTGCTGAGTGATATTGCTTTGTAAGTAAATACCACAACTTCTTTATCCATTTTTCACTTTCTGCGATGTTGAACTTGTACGCTAAACGAGGTTCTTGTAAACAGAGGCGTCCCAAACTTTGGGGTGGCTGTGTCTTTTTGATTTTAATTTCCCTAAGCTATAGGACCATAAGTGGAAGTGCCCTAGGCTCTGTTGCTTTGTTTTTTAGATGTTTCAGGAAACACCATACACTTCTCCCGAGTGTCTGTTGGCAATTTACATCCCGCCCATCAGCATAACAAGGCTCCCAGTTCTCCATGGCCTGTCCTGCCTTTCTGGATTTTACACTTTTTTCAGATGGCCCTTTTGACCGGGGGGAAGTGAGACTTCATTGTAGTGCAGATTTCCTTTGCAAGCTTGCTTGGTTGGCCAAAAAGGGCGTATGCGTTTTTTCCTGAATATATTCAGGAAAAAACGCATACGCCCTTTTTGGCCAAGTGCATCATTGTGGACGTTCTGCCTCTTTTCCTATGCTTTCAATGCAATTCCAGTCTGCCTCCTGAAATCGGTTTCCTGCAATTCTGCCCCGCTTTCAAGTCCTCTTGGCAGCCTTACTTCAGTATATTTTTGGACGATAGCTGTCATTTATAACTCTGCAGGTTTGTGAATTACAGTGCCCCTGAGCTCCTTTCTTCAACTCGCTTTCTTTTGAGCTGGCCGCAACACCGCAGGATGGCTTCAGGCCCTAATCTGGTTCCGGCACGGCACGCTGAGCCTTTGGTTAATTCCTCTTCCTGGTGGGAAATGAGAGTTAAATTTGCCCGTCCAGACACCTCCAGCTAGTCTCTCATTGGTTCTCGCTATTCCTGTTCATCTTCCGCAGAAATTGCAAACTGGGCCAAACAGGAGGTTAAAGGGACTGACTCTCCAAGTCGGGAGGGTGTTAGTAAAGCGTCTGGAATGTTGCACCCGAGTACCAGGGTACGAAAACTGAGACATATTTGAACACGTCTCCCGATCACATGGTTGATCATACTCTAGGTTCCACATGCATGTTTTAGCTGAAGGAAGAATACCTTAAACCTGGGTAGTTGAAACCCGTGGAATGGGTACCATGCAATATGACTTCAAAGGGTCTTCATTTGCTCACCGAACCTCTCCAATCCTATCACTGCTGCATTTATGCCCCTGTACACATGCTTGATTCTCTTTCGGAGACATAGCAATCCATAGGTTTTAAGATACTTACTAGTCAGGTACATTCTTAGGCATTTAATATGCGGTGTTGAGTCCATTTCGTTGAGCAAGGAGTAGCTCTTGTCTATTCCATATTTGGCTTAAGGAACTTTATCTGTGCTCATTTCAATCTCTGGTTTTATGCAGCACCCCAACTCACCTTTCCCCTTAAGCAAGCATAAGTTGGTTTTCTAAATTTGAGACCCTGTTCTGTTCTGTAATTCAGTTCCTGTGTAGCCAAGTTTACATTCCGTGTATTACTGATATCTTATGATGTTTCTTTTTCTGTGTGACTTATTTCAGTTAGAATCATCATACCTGAATCCACTCATTGTGCTGCTAAGGGCCTGATGACATAGATTTCATTGCTGAGAGATATTGTTTTGTAAGTAAATACCACAACTTCTTTATCCATTTTTCACTTTCTGCGATGTTGAACTTGTACTGTAAACGAGGTTCTTGTAAACAGAGGCGTCCCAAACTTTGGGGTGGCTGTGTCTTTTTGATTTTAATTTCCCTAAGCTATAGGACCATAAGTGGAAGTGCCCTAGGCTCTGTTGCTTTGTTTTTTAGATGTTTCAGGAAACACCATACACTTCTCCCGAGTGTCTGTTGGCAATTTACATCCCGCCCATCAGCATAACAAGGCTCCCAGTTCTCCATGGCCTGTCCTGCCTTTCTGGATTTTACACTTTTTTCAGATGGCCCTTTTGACTGGGGGGAAGTGAGACTACATTGTAGTGCAGATTTCCTTTGCAACCTTGCTTGGTTGGCCAAAAAGGGCGTATGCGTTTTTTCCTGAATATATTCAGGAAAAAACGCATACGCCCTTTTTGGCCAAGTGCATCATTGTGGACGTTCTGCCTCTTTTCCTATGCTTTCAATGCAATTCCAGTCTACCTCCTGAAATCGGTTTCCTGCAATTCTGCCCCGCTTTCAAGTCCTCTTGGCAGCCTTACTTCAGTATATTTTTGGACGATAGCTGTCATTTATAACTCTGCAGGTTTGTGAATTACAGTGCCCCTGAGCTCCTTTCTTCAACTCGCTTTCTTTTGAGCTGGCCGCAACACCGCAGGATGGCTTCAGGCCCTAATCTGGTTCCGGCACGGCACGCTGAGCCTTTGGTTAATTCCTCTTCCTGGTGGGAAATGAGAGTTAAATTTGCCCGTCCAGACACCTCCAGCTAGTCTCTCATTGGTTCTCGCTATTCCTGTTCATCTTCCGCAGAAATTGCAAACTGGGCCAAACAGGAGGTTAAAGGAACTGACTCTCCAAGTCGGGAGGGTGTTAGTAAAGCGTCTGGAATGTTGCACCCGAGTACCAGGGTACGAAAACTGAGACATATTTGAACACGTCTCCCGATCACATGGTTGATCATACTCTAGGTTCCACATGCATGTTTTAGCTGAAGGAAGAATACCTTAAACCTGGGTAGTTGAAACCCGTGGAATGGGTACCATGCAATATGACTTCAAAGGGTCTTCATTTGCTCACCGAACCTCTCCAATCCTATCACTGCTGCGTTTATGCCCCTGTACACATGCTTGATTCTCTTTCGGAGACATAGCAATCCATAGGTTTTAAGATACTTACTAGTCAGGTACATTCTTAGGCATTTAATATGCGGTGTTGAGTCCATTTCGTTGAGCAAGGAGTAGCTCTTGTCTATTCCATATTTGGCTTAAGGAACTTTATCTGTGCTCATTTCAATCTCTGGTTTTATGCAGCACCCCAACTCACCTTTCCCCTTAAGCAAGCATAAGTTGGTTTTCTAAATTTGAGACCCTGTTCTGTTCTGTAATTCAGTTCCTGTGTAGCCAAGTTTACATTCCGTGTATTACTGATATCTTATGATGTTTCTTTTTCTGTGTGACTTATTTCAGTTAGAATCATCATACCTGAATCCACTCATTGTGCTGCTAAGGGCCTGATGACATAGATTTCATTGCTGAGTGATATTGCTTTGTAAGTAAATACCACAACTTCTTTATCCATTTTTCACTTTCTGCGATGTTGAACTTGTACTGTAAACGAGGTTCTTGTAAACAGAGGCGTCCCAAACTTTGGGGTGGCTGTGTCTTTTTGATTTTAATTTCCCTAAGCTATAGGACCATAAGTGGAAGTGCCCTAGGCTCTGTTGCTTTGTTTTTTAGATGTTTCAGGAAACACCATACACTTCTCCCGAGTGTCTGTTGGCAATTTACATCCCGCCCATCAGCATAACAAGGCTCCCAGTTCTCCATGGCCTGTCCTGCCTTTCTGGATTTTACACTTTTTTCAGATGGCCCTTTTGACCGGGGGGAAGTGAGACTTCATTGTAGTGCAGATTTCCTTTGCAAGCTTGCTTGGTTGGCCAAAAAGGGCGTATGCGTTTTTTCCTGAATATATTCAGGAAAAAACGCATACGCCCTTTTTGGCCAAGTGCATCATTGTGGACGTTCTGCCTCTTTTCCTATGCTTTCAATGCAATTCCAGTCTACCTCCTGAAATTGGTTTCCTGCAATTCTGCCCCGCTTTCAAGTCCTCTTGGCAGCCTTACTTCAGTATATTTTTGGACGATAGCTGTCATTTATAACTCTGCAGGTTTGTGAATTACAGTGCCCCTGAGCTCCTTTCTTCAACTCGCTTTCTTTTGAGCTGGCCGCAACACCGCAGGATGGCTTCAGGCCCTAATCTGGTTCCGGCACGGCACGCTGAGCCTTTGGTTAATTCCTCTTCCTGGTGGGAAATGAGAGTTAAATTTGCCCGTCCAGACACCTTCCAGCTAGTCTCTCATTGGTTCTCGCTATTCCTGTTCATCTTCCGCAGAAATTGCAAACTGGGCCAAACAGGAGGTTAAAGGGACTGACTCTCCAAGTCGGGAGGGTGTTAGTAAAGCGTCTGGAATGTTGCACCCGAGTACCAGGGTACGAAAACTGAGACATATTTGAACACGTCTCCCGATCACATGGTTGATCATACTCTAGGTTCCACATGCATGTTTTAGCTGAAGGAAGAATACCTTAAACCTGGGTAGTTGAAACCCGTGGAATGGGTACCATGCAATATGACTTCAAAGGGTCTTCATTTGCTCACCGAACCTCTCCAATCCTATCACTGCTGCGTTTATGCCCCTGTACACATGCTTGATTCTCTTTCGGAGACATAGCAATCCATAGGTTTTAAGATACTTACTAGTCAGGTACATTCTTAGGCATTTAATATGCGGTGTTGAGTCCATTTCGTTGAGCAAGGAGTAGCTCTTGTCTATTCCATATTTGGCTTAAGGAACTTTATCTGTGCTCATTTCAATCTCTGGTTTTATGCAGCACCCCAACTCACCTTTCCCCTTAAGCAAGCATAAGTTGGTTTTCTAAATTTGAGACCCTGTTCTGTTCTGTAATTCAGTTCCTGTGTAGCCAAGTTTACATTCCGTGTATTACTGATATCTTATGATGTTTCTTTTTCTGTGTGACTTATTTCAGTTAGAATCATCATACCTG
Source organism: Pseudorca crassidens (assembly GCF_039906515.1). NCBI lineage: Eukaryota > Metazoa > Chordata > Mammalia > Artiodactyla > Delphinidae > Pseudorca > Pseudorca crassidens. The sequence goes on from NW_027136144.1 coordinate 88,101, forward strand.
AATCCACTCATTGTGCTGCTAAGGGCCTGATGACATAGATTTCATTGCTGAGTGATATTGCTTTGTAAGTAAATACCACAACTTCTTTATCCATTTTTCACTTTCTGCGATGTTGAACTTGTACTGTAAACGAGGTTCTTGTAAACAGAGGCGTCCCAAACTTTGGGGTGGCTGTGTCTTTTTGATTTTAATTTCCCTAAGCTATAGGACCATAAGTGGAAGTGCCCTAGGCTCTGTTGCTTTGTTTTTTAGATGTTTCAGGAAACACCATACACTTCTCCCGAGTGTCTGTTGGCAATTTACATCCCGCCCATCAGCATAACAAGGCTCCCAGTTCTCCATGGCCTGTCCTGCCTTTCTGGATTTTACACTTTTTTCAGATGGCCCTTTTGACCGGGGGGAAGTGAGACTTCATTGTAGTGCAGATTTCCTTTGCAAGCTTGCTTGGTTGGCCAAAAAGGGCGTATGCGTTTTTTCCTGAATATATTCAGGAAAAAACGCATACGCCCTTTTTGGCCAAGTGCATCATTGTGGACGTTCTGCCTCTTTTCCTATGCTTTCAATGCAATTCCAGTCTGCCTCCTGAAATCGGTTTCCTGCAATTCTGCCCCGCTTTCAAGTCCTCTTGGCAGCCTTACTTCAGTATATTTTTGGACGATAGCTGTCATTTATAACTCTGCAGGTTTGTGAATTACAGTGCCCCTGAGCTCCTTTCTTCAACTCGCTTTCTTTTGAGCTGGCCGCAACACCGCAGGATGGCTTCAGGCCCTAATCTGGTTCCGGCACGGCACGCTGAGCCTTTGGTTAATTCCTCTTCCTGGTGGGAAATGAGAGTTAAATTTGGCCGTCCAGACACCTTCCAGCTAGTCTCTCATTGGTTCTCGCTATTCCTGTTCATCTTCCGCAGAAATTGCAAACTGGGCCAAACAGGAGGTTAAAGGGACTGACTCTCCAAGTCGGGAGGGTGTTAGTAAAGCGTCTGGAATGTTGCACCCGAGTACCAGGGTACGAAAACTGAGACATATTTGAACACGTCTCCCGATCACATGGTTGATCATACTCTAGGTTCCACATGCATGTTTTAGCTGAAGGAAGAATACCTTAAACCTGGGTAGTTGAAACCCGTGGAATGGGTACCATGCAATATGACTTCAAAGGGTCTTCATTTGCTCACCGAACCTCTCCAATCCTATCACTGCTGCGTTTATGCCCCTGTACACATGCTTGATTCTCTTTCGGAGACATAGCAATCCATAGGTTTTAAGATACTTACTAGTCAGGTACATTCTTAGGCATTTAATATGCGGTGTTGAGTCCATTTCGTTGAGCAAGGAGTAGCTCTTGTCTATTCCATATTTGGCTTAAGGAACTTTATCTGTGCTCATTTCAATCTCTGGTTTTATGCAGCACCCCAACTCACCTTTCCCCTTAAGCAAGCATAAGTTGGTTTTCTAAATTTGAGACCCTGTTCTGTTCTGTAATTCAGTTCCTGTGTAGCCAAGTTTACATTCCGTGTATTACTGATATCTTATGATGTTTCTTTTTCTGTGTGACTTATTTCAGTTAGAATCATCATACCTGAATCCACTCATTGTGCTGCTAAGGGCCTGATGACATAGATTTCATTGCTGAGAGATATTGTTTTGTAAGTAAATACCACAACTTCTTTATCCATTTTTCACTTTCTGCGATGTTGAACTTGTACTGTAAACGAGGTTCTTGTAAACAGAGGCGTCCCAAACTTTGGGGTGGCTGTGTCTTTTTGATTTTAATTTCCCTAAACTATAGGACCATAAGTGGAAGTGCCCTAGGCTCTGTTGCTTTGTTTTTTAGATGTTTCAGGAAACACCATACACTTCTCCCGAGTGTCTGTTGGCAATTTACATCCCGCCCATCAGCATAACAAGGCTCCCAGTTCTCCATGGCCTGTCCTGCCTTTCTGGATTTTACACTTTTTTCAGATGGCCCTTTTGACCGGGGGGAAGTGAGACTTCATTGTAGTGCAGATTTCCTTTGCAAGCTTGCTTGGTTGGCCAAAAAGGGCGTATGCGTTTTTTCCTGAATATATTCAGGAAAAAGCGCATACGCCCTTTATGGCCAAGTGCATCATTGTGGACGTTCTGCCTCTTTTCCTATGCTTTCAATGCAATTCCAGTCTGCCTCCTGAAATCGGTTTCCTGCAATTCTGCCCCGCTTTCAAGTCCTCTTGGCAGCCTTACTTCAGTATATTTTTGGACGATAGCTGTCATTTATAACTCTGCAGGTTTGTGAATTACAGTGCCCCTGAGCTCCTTTCTTCAACTCGCTTTCTTTTGAGCTGGCCGCAACACCGCAGGATGGCTTCAGGCCCTAATCTGGTTCCGGCACGGCACGCTGAGCCTTTGGTTAATTCCTCTTCCTGGTGGGAAATGAGAGTTAAATTTGCCCGTCCAGACACCTCCAGCTAGTCTCTCATTGGTTCTCGCTATTCCTGTTCATCTTCCGCAGAAATTGCAAACTGGGCCAAACAGGAGGTTAAAGGGACTGACTCTCCAAGTCGGGAGGGTGTTAGTAAAGCGTCTGGAATGTTGCACCCGAGTACCAGGGTACGAAAACTGAGACATATTTGAACACGTCTCCCGATCACATGGTTGATCATACTCTAGGTTCCACATGCATGTTTTAGCTGAAGGAAGAATACCTTAAACCTGGGTAGTTGAAACCCGTGGAATGGGTACCATGCAATATGACTTCAAAGGGTCTTCATTTGCTCACCGAACCTCTCCAATCCTATCACTGCTGCGTTTATGCCCCTGTACACATGCTTGATTCTCTTTCGGAGACATAGCAATCCATAGGTTTTAAGATACTTACTAGTCAGGTACATTCTTAGGCATTTAATATGCGGTGTTGAGTCCATTTCGTTGAGCAAGGAGTAGCTCTTGTCTATTCCATATTTGGCTTAAGGAACTTTATCTGTGCTCATTTCAATCTCTGGTTTTATGCAGCACCCCAACTCACCTTTCCCCTTAAGCAAGCATAAGTTGGTTTTCTAAATTTGAGACCCTGTTCTGTTCTGTAATTCAGTTCCTGTGTAGCCAAGTTTACATTCCGTGTATTACTGATATCTTATGATGTTTCTTTTTCTGTGTGACTTATTTCAGTTAGAATCATCATACCTGAATCCACTCATTGTGCTGCTAAGGGCCTGATGACATAGATTTCATTGCTGAGTGATATTGCTTTGTAAGTAAATACCACAACTTCTTTATCCATTTTTCACTTTCTGCGATGTTGAACTTGTACTGTAAACGAGGTTCTTGTAAACAGAGGCGTCCCAAACTTTGGGGTGGCTGTGTCTTTTTGATTTTAATTTCCCTAAGCTATAGGACCATAAGTGGAAGTGCCCTAGGCTCTGTTGCTTTGTTTTTTAGATGTTTCAGGAAACACCATACACTTCTCCCGAGTGTCTGTTGGCAATTTACATCCCGCCCATCAGCATAACAAGGCTCCCAGTTCTCCATGGCCTGTCCTGCCTTTCTGGATTTTACACTTTTTTCAGATGGCCCTTTTGACCGGGGGGAAGTGAGACTTCATTGTAGTGCAGATTTCCTTTGCAAGCTTGCTTGGTTGGCCAAAAAGGGCGTATGCGTTTTTTCCTGAATATATTCAGGAAAAAACGCATACGCCCTTTTTGGCCAAGTGCATCATTGTGGACGTTCTGCCTCTTTTCCTATGCTTTCAATGCAATTCCAGTCTGCCTCCTGAAATCGGTTTCCTGCAATTCTGCCCCGCTTTCAAGTCCTCTTGGCAGCCTTACTTCAGTATATTTTTGGACGATAGCTGTCATTTATAACTCTGCAGGTTTGTGAATTACAGTGCCCCTGAGCTCCTTTCTTCAACTCGCTTTCTTTTGAGCTGGCCGCAACACCGCAGGATGGCTTCAGGCCCTAATCTGGTTCCGGCACGGCACGCTGAGCCTTTGGTTAATTCCTCTTCCTGGTGGGAAATGAGAGTTAAATTTGCCCGTCCAGACACCTCCAGCTAGTCTCTCATTGGTTCTCGCTATTCCTGTTCATCTTCCGCAGAAATTGCAAACTGGGCCAAACAGGAGGTTAAAGGGACTGACTCTCCAAGTCGGGAGGGTGTTAGTAAAGCGTCTGGAATGTTGCACCCGAGTACCAGGGTACGAAAACTGAGACATATTTGAACACGTCTCCCGATCACATGGTTGATCATACTCTAGGTTCCACATGCATGTTTTAGCTGAAGGAAGAATACCTTAAACCTGGGTAGTTGAAACCCGTGGAATGGGTACCATGCAATATGACTTCAAAGGGTCTTCATTTGCTCACCGAACCTCTCCAATCCTATCACTGCTGCGTTTATGCCCCTGTACACATGCTTGATTCTCTTTCGGAGACATAGCAATCCATAGGTTTTAAGATACTTACTAGTCAGGTACATTCTTAGGCATTTAATATGCGGTGTTGAGTCCATTTCGTTGAGCAAGGAGTAGCTCTTGTCTATTCCATATTTGGCTTAAGGAACTTAATCTGTGCTCATTTCAATCTCTGGTTTTATGCAGCACCCCAACTCACCTTTACCCTTAAGCAAGCATAAGTTGGTTTTCTAAATTTGAGACCCTGTTCTGTTCTGTAATTCAGTTCCTGTGTAGCCAAGTTTACATTCCGTGTATTACTGATATCTTATGATGTTTCTTTTTCTGTGTGACTTATTTCAGTTAGAATCATCATACCTGAATCCACTCATTGTGCTGCTAAGGGCCTGATGACATAGATTTCATTGCTGAGTGATATTGCTTTGTAAGTAAATACCACAACTTCTTTATCCATTTTTCACTTTCTGCGATGTTGAACTTGTACGCTAAACGAGGTTCTTGTAAACAGAGGCGTCCCAAACTTTGGGGTGGCTGTGTCTTTTTGATTTTAATTTCCCTAAGCTATAGGACCATAAGTGGAAGTGCCCTAGGCTCTGTTGCTTTGTTTTTTAGATGTTTCAGGAAACACCATACACTTCTCCCGAGTGTCTGTTGGCAATTTACATCCCGCCCATCAGCATAACAAGGCTCCCAGTTCTCCATGGCCTGTCCTGCCTTTCTGGATTTTACACTTTTTTCAGATGGCCCTTTTGACCGGGGGGAAGTGAGACTTCATTGTAGTGCAGATTTCCTTTGCAAGCTTGCTTGGTTGGCCAAAAAGGGCGTATGCGTTTTTTCCTGAATATATTCAGGAAAAAACGCATACGCCCTTTTTGGCCAAGTGCATCATTGTGGACGTTCTGCCTCTTTTCCTATGCTTTCAATGCAATTCCAGTCTACCTCCTGAAATCGGTTTCCTGCAATTCTGCCCCGCTTTCAAGTCCTCTTGGCAGCCTTACTTCAGTATATTTTTGGACGATAGCTGTCATTTATAACTCTGCAGGTTTGTGAATTACAGTGCCCCTGAGCTCCTTTCTTCAACTCGCTTTCTTTTGAGCTGGCCGCAACACCGCAGGATGGCTTCAGGCCCTAATCTGGTTCCGGCACGGCACGCTGAGCCTTTGGTTAATTCCTCTTCCTGGTGGGAAATGAGAGTTAAATTTGCCCGTCCAGACACCTCCAGCTAGTCTCTCATTAGTTCTCGCTATTCCTGTTCATCTTCCGCAGAAATTGCAAACTGGGCCAAACAGGAGGTTAAAGGGACTGACTCTCCAAGTCGGGAGGGTGTTAGTAAAGCGTCTGGAATGTTGCACCCGAGTACCAGGGTACGAAAACTGAGACATATTTGAACACGTCTCCCGATCACATGGTTGATCATACTCTAGGTTCCACATGCATGTTTTAGCTGAAGGAAGAATACCTTAAACCTGGGTAGTTGAAACCCGTGGAATGGGTACCATGCAATATGACTTCAAAGGGTCTTCATTTGCTCACCGAACCTCTCCAATCCTATCACTGCTGCGTTTATGCCCCTGTACACATGCTTGATTCTCTTTCGGAGACATAGCAATCCATAGGTTTTAAGATACTTACTAGTCAGGTACATTCTTAGGCATTTAATATGCGGTGTTGAGTCCATTTCGTTGAGCAAGGAGTAGCTCTTGTCTATTCCATATTTGGCTTAAGGAACTTTATCTGTGCTCATTTCAATCTCTGGTTTTATGCAGCACCCCAACTCACCTTTCCCCTTAAGCAAGCATAAGTTGGTTTTCTAAATTTGAGACCCTGTTCTGTTCTGTAATTCAGTTCCTGTGTAGCCAAGTTTACATTCCGTGTATTACTGATATCTTATGATGTTTCTTTTTCTGTGTGACTTATTTCAGTTAGAATCATCATACCTGAATCCACTCATTGTGCTGCTAAGGGCCTGATGACATAGATTTCATTGCTGAGTGATATTGCTTTGTAAGTAAATACCACAACTTCTTTATCCATTTTTCACTTTCTGCGATGTTGAACTTGTACGCTAAACGAGGTTCTTGTAAACAGAGGCGTCCCAAACTTTGGGGTGGCTGTGTCTTTTTGATTTTAATTTCCCTAAGCTATAGGACCATAAGTGGAAGTGCCCTAGGCTCTGTTGCTTTGTTTTTTAGATGTTTCAGGAAACACCATACACTTCTCCCGAGTGTCTGTTGGCAATTTACATCCCGCCCATCAGCATAACAAGGCTCCCAGTTCTCCATGGCCTGTCCTGCCTTTCTGGATTTTACACTTTTTTCAGATGGCCCTTTTGACCGGGGGGAAGTGAGACTTCATTGTAGTGCAGATTTCCTTTGCAAGCTTGCTTGGTTGGCCAAAAAGGGCGTATGCGTTTTTTCCTGAATATATTCAGGAAAAAACGCATACGCCCTTTTTGGCCAAGTGCATCATTGTGGACGTTCTGCCTCTTTTCCTATGCTTTCAATGCAATTCCAGTCTGCCTCCTGAAATCGGTTTCCTGCAATTCTGCCCCGCTTTCAAGTCCTCTTGGCAGCCTTACTTCAGTATATTTTTGGACGATAGCTGTCATTTATAACTCTGCAGGTTTGTGAATTACAGTGCCCCTGAGCTCCTTTCTTCAACTCGCTTTCTTTTGAGCTGGCCGCAACACCGCAGGATGGCTTCAGGCCCTAATCTGGTTCCGGCACGGCACGCTGAGCCTTTGGTTAATTCCTCTTCCTGGTGGGAAATGAGAGTTAAATTTGCCCGTCCAGACACCTCCAGCTAGTCTCTCATTGGTTCTCGCTATTCCTGTTCATCTTCCGCAGAAATTGCAAGCTGGGCCAAACAGGAGGTTAAAGGGACTGACTCTCCAAGTCGGGAGGGTGTTAGTAAAGCGTCTGGAATGTTGCACCCGAGTACCAGGGTACGAAAACTGAGACATATTTGAACACGTCTCCCGATCACATGGTTGATCATACTCTAGGTTCCACATGCATGTTTTAGCTGAAGGAAGAATACCTTAAACCTGGGTAGTTGAAACCCGTGGAATGGGTACCATGCAATATGACTTCAAAGGGTCTTCATTTGCTCACCGAACCTCTCCAATCCTATCACTGCTGCGTTTATGCCCCTGTACACATGTTTGATTCTCTTTCGGAGACATAGCAATCCATAGGTTTTAAGATACTTACTAGTCAGGTACATTCTTAGGCATTTAATATGCGGTGTTGAGTCCATTTCGTTGAGCAAGGAGTAGCTCTTGTCTATTCCATATTTGGCTTAAGGAACTTTATCTGTGCTCATTTCAATCTCTGGTTTTATGCAGCACCCCAACTCACCTTTACCCTTAAGCAAGCATAAGTTGGTTTTCTAAATTTGAGACCCTGTTCTGTTCTGTAATTCAGTTCCTGTGTAGCCAAGTTTACATTCCGTGTATTACTGATATCTTATGATGTTTCTTTTTCTGTGTGACTTATTTCAGTTAGAATCATCATACCTGAATCCACTCATTGTGCTGCTAAGGGCCTGATGACATAGATTTCATTGCTGAGTGATATTGCTTTGTAAGTAAATACCACAACTTCTTTATCCATTTTTCACTTTCTGCGATGTTGAACTTGTACGCTAAACGAGGTTCTTGTAAACAGAGGCGTCCCAAACTTTGGGGTGGCTGTGTCTTTTTGATTTTAATTTCCCTAAGCTATAGGACCATAAGTGGAAGTGCCCTAGGCTCTGTTGCTTTGTTTTTTAGATGTTTCAGGAAACACCATACACTTCTCCCGAGTGTCTGTTGGCAATTTACATCCCGCCCATCAGCATAACAAGGCTCCCAGTTCTCCATGGCCTGTCCTGCCTTTCTGGATTTTACACTTTTTTCAGATGGCCCTTTTGACCGGGGGGAAGTGAGACTTCATTGTAGTGCAGATTTCCTTTGCAAGCTTGCTTGGTTGGCCAAAAAGGGCGTATGCATTTTTTCCTGAATATATTCAGGAAAAAACGCATACGCCCTTTTTGGCCAAGTGCATCATTGTGGACGTTCTGCCTCTTTTCCTATGCTTTCAATGCAATTCCAGTCTGCCTCCTGAAATCGGTTTCCTGCAATTCTGCCCCGCTTTCAAGTCCTCTTGGCAGCCTTACTTCAGTATATTTTTGGACGATAGCTGTCATTTATAACTCTGCAGGTTTGTGAATTACAGTGCCCCTGAGCTCCTTTCTTCAACTCGCTTTCTTTTGAGCTGGCCGCAACACCGCAGGATGGCTTCAGGCCCTAATCTGGTTCCGGCACGGCACGCTGAGCCTTTGGTTAATTCCTCTTCCTGGTGGGAAATGAGAGTTAAATTTGCCCGTCCAGACACCTCCAGCTAGTCTCTCATTGGTTCTCGCTATTCCTGTTCATCTTCCGCAGAAATTGCAAACTGGGCCAAACAGGAGGTTAAAGGGACTGACTCTCCAAGTCGGGAGGGTGTTAGTAAAGCGTCTGGAATGTTGCACCCGAGTACCAGGGTACGAAAACTGAGACATATTTGAACACGTCTCCCGATCACATGGTTGATCATACTCTAGGTTCCACATGCATGTTTTAGCTGAAGGAAGAATACCTTAAACCTGGGTAGTTGAAACCCGTGGAATGGGTACCATGCAATATGACTTCAAAGGGTCTTCATTTGCTCACCGAACCTCTCCAATCCTATCACTGCTGCGTTTATGCCCCTGTACACATGCTTGATTCTCTTTCGGAGACATAGCAATCCATAGGTTTTAAGATACTTACTAGACAGGTACATTCTTAGGCATTTAATATGCGGTGTTGAGTCCATTTCGTTGAGCAAGGAGTAGCTCTTGTCTATTCCATATTTGGCTTAAGGAACTTTATCTGTGCTCATTTCAATCTCTGGTTTTATGCAGCACCCCAACTCACCTTTCCCCTTAAGCAAGCATAAGTTGGTTTTCTAAATTTGAGACCCTGTTCTGTTCTGTAATTCAGTTCCTGTGTAGCCAAGTTTACATTCCGTGTATTACTGATATCTTATGATGTTTCTTTTTCTGTGTGACTTATTTCAGTTAGAATCATCATACCTGAATCCACTCATTGTGCTGCTAAGGGCCTGATGACATAGATTTCATTGCTGAGTGATATTGCTTTGTAAGTAAATACCACAACTTCTTTATCCATTTTTCACTTTCTGCGATGTTGAACTTGTACGCTAAACGAGGTTCTTGTAAACAGAGGCGTCCCAAACTTTGGGGTGGCTGTGTCTTTTTGATTTTAATTTCCCTAAGCTATAGGACCATAAGTGGAAGTGCCCTAGGCTCTGTTGCTTTGTTTTTTAGATGTTTCAGGAAACACCATACACTTCTCCCGAGTGTCTGTTGGCAATTTACATCCCGCCCATCAGCATAACAAGGCTCCCAGTTCTCCATGGCCTGTCCTGCCTTTCTGGATTTTACACTTTTTTCAGATGGCCCTTTTGACCGGGGGGAAGTGAGACTTCATTGTAGTGCAGATTTCCTTTGCAAGCTTGCTTGGTTGGCCAAAAAGGGCGTATGCGTTTTTTCCTGAATATATTCAGGAAAAAACGCATACGCCCTTTTTGGCCAAGTGCATCATTGTGGACGTTCTGCCTCTTTTCCTATGCTTTCAATGCAATTCCAGTCTGCCTCCTGAAATCGGTTTCCTGCAATTCTGCCCCGCTTTCAAGTCCTCTTGGCAGCCTTACTTCAGTATATTTTTGGACGATAGCTGTCATTTATAACTCTGCAGGTTTGTGAATTACAGTGCCCCTGAGCTCCTTTCTTCAACTCGCTTTCTTTTGAGCTGGCCGCAACACCGCAGGATGGCTTCAGGCCCTAATCTGGTTCCGGCACGGCACGCTGAGCCTTTGGTTAATTCCTCTTCCTGGTGGGAAATGAGAGTTAAATTTGCCCGTCCAGACACCTCCAGCTAGTCTCTCATTGGTTCTCGCTATTCCTGTTCATCTTCCGCAGAAATTGCAAACTGGGCCAAACAGGAGGTTAAAGGGACTGACTCTCCAAGTCGGGAGGGTGTTAGTAAAGCGTCTGGAATGTTGCACCCGAGTACCAGGGTACGAAAACTGAGACATATTTGAACACGTCTCCCGATCACATGGTTGATCATACTCTAGGTTCCACATGCATGTTTTAGCTGAAGGAAGAATACCTTAAACCTGGGTAGTTGAAACCCGTGGAATGGGTACCATGCAATATGACTTCAAAGGGTCTTCATTTGCTCACCGAACCTCTCCAATCCTATCACTGCTGCGTTTATGCCCCTGTACACATGCTTGATTCTCTTTCGGAGACATAGCAATCCATAGGTTTTAAGATACTTACTAGTCAGGTACATTCTTAGGCATTTAATATGCGGTGTTGAGTCCATTTCGTTGAGCAAGGAGTAGCTCTTGTCTATTCCATATTTGGCTTAAGGAACTTTATCTGTGCTCATTTCAATCTCTGGTTTTATGCAGCACCCCAACTCACCTTTCCCCTTAAGCAAGCATAAGTTGGTTTTCTAAATTTGAGACCCTGTTCTGTTCTGTAATTCAGTTCCTGTGTAGCCAAGTTTACATTCCGTGTATTACTGATATCTTATGATGTTTCTTTTTCTGTGTGACTTATTTCAGTTAGAATCATCATACCTGAATCCACTCATTGTGCTGCTAAGGGCCTGATGACATAGATTTCATTGCTGAGTGATATTGCTTTGTAAGTAAATACCACAACTTCTTTATCCATTTTTCACTTTCTGCGATGTTGAACTTGTACGCTAAACGAGGTTCTTGTAAACAGAGGCGTCCCAAACTTTGGGGTGGCTGTGTCTTTTTGATTTTAATTTCCCTAAGCTATAGGACCATAAGTGGAAGTGCCCTAGGCTCTGTTGCTTTGTTTTTTAGATGTTTCAGGAAACACCATACACTTCTCCCTAGTGTCTGTTGGCAATTTACATACCGCCCATCAGCATAACAAGGCTCCCAGTTCTCCATGGCCTGTCCTGCCTTTCTGGATTTTACACTTTTTTCAGATGGCCCTTTTGACCGGGGGGAAGTGAGACTTCATTGTAGTGCAGATTTCCTTTGCAAGCTTGCTTGGTTGGCCAAAAAGAGCGTATGCGTTTTTTCCTGAATATATTCAGGAAAAAACGCATACGCCCTTTTTGGCCAAGTGCATCATTGTGGACGTTCTGCCTCTTTTCCTATGCTTTCAATGCAATTCCAGTCTACCTCCTGAAATCGGTTTCCTGCAATTCTGCCCCGCTTTCAAGTCCTCTTGGCAGCCTTACTTCAGTATATTTTTGGACGATAGCTGTCATTTATAACTCTGCAGGTTTGTGAATTACAGTGCCCCTGAGCTCCTTTCTTCAACTCGCTTTCTTTTGAGCTGGCCGCAACACCGCAGGATGGCTTCAGGCCCTAATCTGGTTCCGGCACGGCACGCTGAGCCTTTGGTTAATTCCTCTTCCTGGTGGGAAATGAGAGTTAAATTTGCCCGTCCAGACACCTTCCAGCTAGTCTCTCATTGGTTCTCGCTATTCCTGTTCATCTTCCGCAGAAATTGCAAACTGGGCCAAACAGGAGGTTAAAGGGACTGACTCTCCAAGTCGGGAGGGTGTTAGTAAAGCGTCTGGAATGTTGCACCCGAGTACCAGGGTACGAAAACTGAGACATATTTGAACACGTCTCCCGATCACATGGTTGATCATACTCTAGGTTCCACATGCATGTTTTAGCTGAAGGAAGAATACCTTAAACCTGGGTAGTTGAAACCCGTGGAATGGGTACCATGCAATATGACTTCAAAGGGTCTTCATTTGCTCACCGAACCTCTCCAATCCTATCACTGCTGCGTTTATGCCCCTGTACACATGCTTGATTCTCTTTCGGAGACATAGCAATCCATAGGTTTTAAGATACTTACTAGTCAGGTACATTCTTAGGCATTTAATATGCGGTGTTGAGTCCATTTCGTTGAGCAAGGAGTAGCTCTTGTCTATTCCATATTTGGCTTAAGGAACTTTATCTGTGCTCATTTCAATCTCTGGTTTTATGCAGCACCCCAACTCACCTTTCCCCTTAAGCAAGCATAAGTTGGTTTTCTAAATTTGAGACCCTGTTCTGTTCTGTAATTCAGTTCCTGTGTAGCCAAGTTTACATTCCGTGTATTACTGATATCTTATGATGTTTCTTTTTCTGTGTGACTTATTTCAGTTAGAATCATCATACCTGAATCCACTCATTGTGCTGCTAAGGGCCTGATGACATAGATTTCATTGCTGAGTGATATTGCTTTGTAAGTAAATACCACAACTTCTTTATCCATTTTTCACTTTCTGCGATGTTGAACTTGTACTGTAAACGAGGTTCTTGTAAACAGAGGCGTCCCAAACTTTGGGGTGGCTGTGTCTTTTTGATTTTAATTTCCCTAAGCTATAGGACCATAAGTGGAAGTGCCCTAGGCTCTGTTGCTTTGTTTTTTAGATGTTTCAGGAAACACCATACACTTCTCCCGAGTGTCTGTTGGCAATTTACATCCCGCCCATCAGCATAACAAGGCTCCCAGTTCTCCATGGCCTGTCCTGCCTTTCTGGATTTTACACTTTTTTCAGATGGCCCTTTTGACCGGGGGGAAGTGAGACTTCATTGTAGTGCAGATTTCCTTTGCAAGCTTGCTTGGTTGGCCAAAAAGGGCGTATGCGTTTTTTCCTGAATATATTCAGGAAAAAACGCATACGCCCTTTTTGGCCAAGTGCATCATTGTGGACGTTCTGCCTCTTTTCCTATGCTTTCAATGCAATTCCAGTCTACCTCCTGAAATCGGTTTCCTGCAATTCTGCCCCGCTTTCAAGTCCTCTTGGCAGCCTTACTTCAGTATATTTTTGGACGATAGCTGTCATTTATAACTCTGCAGGTTTGTGAATTACAGTGCCCCTGAGCTCCTTTCTTCAACTCGCTTTCTTTTGAGCTGGCCGCAACACCGCAGGATGGCTTCAGGCCCTAATCTGGTTCCGGCACGGCACGCTGAGCCTTTGGTTAATTCCTCTTCCTGGTGGGAAATGAGAGTTAAATTTGCCCGTCCAGACACCTTCCAGCTAGTCTCTCATTGGTTCTCGCTATTCCTGTTCATCTTCCGCAGAAATTGCAAACTGGGCCAAACAGGAGGTTAAAGGGACTGACTCTCCAAGTCGGGAGGGTGTTAGTAAAGCGTCTGGAATGTTGCACCCGAGTACCAGGGTACGAAAACTGAGACATATTTGAACACGTCTCCCGATCACATGGTTGATCATACTCTAGGTTCCACATGCATGTTTTAGCTGAAGGAAGAATACCTTAAACCTGGGTAGTTGAAACCCGTGGAATGGGTACCATGCAATATGACTTCAAAGGGTCTTCATTTGCTCACCGAACCTCTCCAATCCTATCACTGCTGCGTTTATGCCCCTGTACACATGCTTGATTCTCTTTCGGAGACATAGCAATCCATAGGTTTTAAGATACTTACTAGTCAGGTACATTCTTAGGCATTTAATATGCGGTGTTGAGTCCATTTCGTTGAGCAAGGAGTAGCTCTTGTCTATTCCATATTTGGCTTAAGGAACTTTATCTGTGCTCATTTCAATCTCTGGTTTTATGCAGCACCCCAACTCACCTTTCCCCTTAAGCAAGCATAAGTTGGTTTTCTAAATTTGAGACCCTGTTCTGTTCTGTAATTCAGTTCCTGTGTAGCCAAGTTTACATTCCGTGTATTACTGATATCTTATGATGTTTCTTTTTCTGTGTGACTTATTTCAGTTAGAATCATCATACCTGAATCCACTCATTGTGCTGCTAAGGGCCTGATGACATAGATTTCATTGCTGAGTGATATTGCTTTGTAAGTAAATACCACAACTTCTTTATCCATTTTTCACTTTCTGCGATGTTGAACTTGTACGCTAAACGAGGTTCTTGTAAACAGAGGCGTCCCAAACTTTGGGGTGGCTGTGTCTTTTTGATTTTAATTTCCCTAAGCTATAGGACCATAAGTGGAAGTGCCCTAGGCTCTGTTGCTTTGTTTTTTAGATGTTTCAGGAAACACCATACACTTCTCCCGAGTGTCTGTTGGCAATTTACATACCGCCCATCAGCATAACAAGGCTCCCAGTTCTCCATGGCCTGTCCTGCCTTTCTGGATTTTACACTTTTTTCAGATGGCCCTTTTGACCGGGGGGAAGTGAGACTTCATTGTAGTGCAGATTTCCTTTGCAAGCTTGCTTGGTTGGCCAAAAAGGGCGTATGCGTTTTTTCCTGAATATATTCAGGAAAAAACGCATACGCCCTTTTTGGCCAAGTGCATCATTGTGGACGTTCTGCCTCTTTTCCTATGCTTTCAATGCAATTCCAGTCTGCCTCCTGAAATCGGTTTCCTGCAATTCTGCCCCGCTTTCAAGTCCTCTTGGCAGCCTTACTTCAGTATATTTTTGGACGATAGCTGTCATTTATAACTCTGCAGGTTTGTGAATTACAGTGCCCCTGAGCTCCTTTCTTCAACTCGCTTTCTTTTGAGCTGGCCGCAACACCGCAGGATGGCTTCAGGCCCTAATCTGGTTCCGGCACGGCACGCTGAGCCTTTGGTTAATTCCTCTTCCTGGTGGGAAATGAGAGTTAAATTTGCCCGTCCAGACACCTTCCAGCTAGTCTCTCATTGGTTCTCGCTATTCCTGTTCATCTTCCGCAGAAATTGCAAACTGGGCCAAACAGGAGGTTAAAGGGACTGACTCTCCAAGTCGGGAGGGTGTTAGTAAAGCGTCTGGAATGTTGCACCCGAGTACCAGGGTACGAAAACTGAGACATATTTGAACACGTCTCCCGATCACATGGTTGATCATACTCTAGGTTCCACATGCATGTTTTAGCTGAAGGAAGAATACCTTAAACCTGGGTAGTTGAAACCCGTGGAATGGGTACCATGCAATATGACTTCAAAGGGTCTTCATTTGCTCACCGAACCTCTCCAATCCTATCACTGCTGCGTTTATGCCCCTGTACACATGCTTGATTCTCTTTCGGAGACATAGCAATCCATAGGTTTTAAGATACTTACTAGTCAGGTACATTCTTAGGCATTTAATATGCGGTGTTGAGTCCATTTCGTTGAGCAAGGAGTAGCTCTTGTCTATTCCATATTTGGCTTAAGGAACTTTATCTGTGCTCATTTCAATCTCTGGTTTTATGCAGCACCCCAACTCACCTTTCCCCTTAAGCAAGCATAAGTTGGTTTTCTAAATTTGAGACCCTGTTCTGTTCTGTAATTCAGTTCCTGTGTAGCCAAGTTTACATTCCGTGTATTACTGATATCTTATGATGTTTCTTTTTCTGTGTGACTTATTTCAGTTAGAATCATCATACCTGAATCCACTCATTGTGCTGCTAAGGGCCTGATGACATAGATTTCATTGCTGAGTGATATTGCTTTGTAAGTAAATACCACAACTTCTTTATCCATTTTTCACTTTCTGCGATGTTGAACTTGTACGCTAAACGAGGTTCTTGTAAACAGAGGCGTCCCAAACTTTGGGGTGGCTGTGTCTTTTTGATTTTAATTTCCCTAAGCTATAGGACCATAAGTGGAAGTGCCCTAGGCTCTGTTGCTTTGTTTTTTAGATGTTTCAGGAAACACCATACACTTCTCCCGAGTGTCTGTTGGCAATTTACATACCGCCCATCAGCATAACAAGGCTCCCAGTTCTCCATGGCCTGTCCTGCCTTTCTGGATTTTACACTTTTTTCAGATGGCCCTTTTGACCGGGGGGAAGTGAGACTTCATTGTAGTGCAGATTTCCTTTGCAAGCTTGCTTGGTTGGCCAAAAAGGGCGTATGCGTTTTTTCCTGAATATATTCAGGAAAAAACGCATACGCCCTTTTTGGCCAAGTGCATCATTGTGGACGTTCTGCCTCTTTTCCTATGCTTTCAATGCAATTCCAGTCTGCCTCCTGAAATCGGTTTCCTGCAATTCTGCCCCGCTTTCAAGTCCTCTTGGCAGCCTTACTTCAGTATATTTTTGGACGATAGCTGTCATTTATAACTCTGCAGGTTTGTGAATTACAGTGCCCCTGAGCTCCTTTCTTCAACTCGCTTTCTTTTGAGCTGGCCGCAACACCGCAGGATGGCTTCAGGCCCTAATCTGGTTCCGGCACGGCACGCTGAGCCTTTGGTTAATTCCTCTTCCTGGTGGGAAATGAGAGTTAAATTTGCCCGTCCAGACACCTTCCAGCTAGTCTCTCATTGGTTCTCGCTATTCCTGTTCATCTTCCGCAGAAATTGCAAACTGGGCCAAACAGGAGGTTAAAGGGACTGACTCTCCAAGTCGGGAGGGTGTTAGTAAAGCGTCTGGAATGTTGCACCCGAGTACCAGGGTACGAAAACTGAGACATATTTGAACACGTCTCCCGATCACATGGTTGATCATACTCTAGGTTCCACATGCATGTTTTAGCTGAAGGAAGAATACCTTAAACCTGGGTAGTTGAAACCCGTGGAATGGGTACCATGCAATATGACTTCAAAGGGTCTTCATTTGCTCACCGAACCTCTCCAATCCTATCACTGCTGCGTTTATGCCCCTGTACACATGCTTGATTCTCTTTCGGAGACATAGCAATCCATAGGTTTTAAGATACTTACTAGTCAGGTACATTCTTAGGCATTTAATATGCGGTGTTGAGTCCATTTCGTTGAGCAAGGAGTAGCTCTTGTCTATTCCATATTTGGCTTAAGGAACTTTATCTGTGCTCATTTCAATCTCTGGTTTTATGCAGCACCCCAACTCACCTTTACCCTTAAGCAAGCATAAGTTGGTTTTCTAAATTTGAGACCCTGTTCTGTTCTGTAATTCAGTTCCTGTGTAGCCAAGTTTACATTCCGTGTATTACTGATATCTTATGATGTTTCTTTTTCTGTGTGACTTATTTCAGTTAGAATCATCATACCTGAATCCACTCATTGTGCTGCTAAGGGCCTGATGACATAGATTTCATTGCTGAGTGATATTGCTTTGTAAGTAAATACCACAACTTCTTTATCCATTTTTCACTTTCTGCGATGTTGAACTTGTACGCTAAACGAGGTTCTTGTAAACAGAGGCGTCCCAAACTTTGGGGTGGCTGTGTCTTTTTGATTTTAATTTCCCTAAGCTATAGGACCATAAGTGGAAGTGCCCTAGGCTCTGTTGCTTTGTTTTTTAGATGTTTCAGGAAACACCATACACTTCTCCCGAGTGTCTGTTGGCAATTTACATACCGCCCATCAGCATAACAAGGCTCCCAGTTCTCCATGGCCTGTCCTGCCTTTCTGGATTTTACACTTTTTTCAGATGGCCCTTTTGACCGGGGGGAAGTGAGACTTCATTGTAGTGCAGATTTCCTTTGCAAGCTTGCTTGGTTGGCCAAAAAGGGCGTATGCGTTTTTTCCTGAATATATTCAGGAAAAAACGCATACGCCCTTTTTGGCCAAGTGCATCATTGTGGACGTTCTGCCTCTTTTCCTATGCTTTCAATGCAATTCCAGTCTGCCTCCTGAAATCGGTTTCCTGCAATTCTGCCCCGCTTTCAAGTCCTCTTGGCAGCCTTACTTCAGTATATTTTTGGACGATAGCTGTCATTTATAACTCTGCAGGTTTGTGAATTACAGTGCCCCTGAGCTCCTTTCTTCAACTCGCTTTCTTTTGAGCTGGCCGCAACACCGCAGGATGGCTTCAGGCCCTAATCTGGTTCCGGCACGGCACGCTGAGCCTTTGGTTAATTCCTCTTCCTGGTGGGAAATGAGAGTTAAATTTGCCCGTCCAGACACCTTCCAGCTAGTCTCTCATTGGTTCTCGCTATTCCTGTTCATCTTCCGCAGAAATTGCAAACTGGGCCAAACAGGAGGTTAAAGGGACTGACTCTCCAAGTCGGGAGGGTGTTAGTAAAGCGTCTGGAATGTTGCACCCGAGTACCAGGGTACGAAAACTGAGACATATTTGAACACGTCTCCCGATCACATGGTTGATCATACTCTAGGTTCCACATGCATGTTTTAGCTGAAGGAAGAATACCTTAAACCTGGGTAGTTGAAACCCGTGGAATGGGTACCATGCAATATGACTTCAAAGGGTCTTCATTTGCTCACCGAACCTCTCCAATCCTATCACTGCTGCGTTTATGCCCCTGTACACATGCTTGATTCTCTTTCGGAGACATAGCAATCCATAGGTTTTAAGATACTTACTAGTCAGGTACATTCTTAGGCATTTAATATGCGGTGTTGAGTCCATTTCGTTGAGCAAGGAGTAGCTCTTGTCTATTCCATATTTGGCTTAAGGAACTTTATCTGTGCTCATTTCAATCTCTGGTTTTATGCAGCACCCCAACTCACCTTTACCCTTAAGCAAGCATAAGTTGGTTTTCTAAATTTGAGACCCTGTTCTGTTCTGTAATTCAGTTCCTGTGTAGCCAAGTTTACATTCCGTGTATTACTGATATCTTATGATGTTTCTTTTTCTGTGTGACTTATTTCAGTTAGAATCATCATACCTGAATCCACTCATTGTGCTGCTAAGGGCCTGATGACATAGATTTCATTGCTGAGTGATATTGCTTTGTAAGTAAATACCACAACTTCTTTATCCATTTTTCACTTTCTGCGATGTTGAACTTGTACGCTAAACGAGGTTCTTGTAAACAGAGGCGTCCCAAACTTTGGGGTGGCTGTGTCTTTTTGATTTTAATTTCCCTAAGCTATAGGACCATAAGTGGAAGTGCCCTAGGCTCTGTTGCTTTGTTTTTTAGATGTTTCAGGAAACACCATACACTTCTCCCGAGTGTCTGTTGGCAATTTACATCCCGCCCATCAGCATAACAAGGCTCCCAGTTCTCCATGGCCTGTCCTGCCTTTCTGGATTTTACACTTTTTTCAGATGGCCCTTTTGACCGGGGGGAAGTGAGACTTCATTGTAGTGCAGATTTCCTTTGCAAGCTTGCTTGGTTGGCCAAAAAGGGCGTATGCGTTTTTTCCTGAATATATTCAGGAAAAAACGCATACGCCCTTTTTGGCCAAGTGCATCATTGTGGACGTTCTGCCTCTTTTCCTATGCTTTCAATGCAATTCCAGTCTACCTCCTGAAATCGGTTTCCTGCAATTCTGCCCCGCTTTCAAGTCCTCTTGGCAGCCTTACTTCAGTATATTTTTGGACGATAGCTGTCATTTATAACTCTGCAGGTTTGTGAATTACAGTGCCCCTGAGCTCCTTTCTTCAACTCGCTTTCTTTTGAGCTGGCCGCAACACCGCAGGATGGCTTCAGGCCCTAATCTGGTTCCGGCACGGCACGCTGAGCCTTTGGTTAATTCCTCTTCCTGGTGGGAAATGAGAGTTAAATTTGCCCGTCCAGACACCTCCAGCTAGTCTCTCATTGGTTCTCGCTATTCCTGTTCATCTTCCGCAGAAATTGCAAACTGGGCCAAACAGGAGGTTAAAGGGACTGACTCTCCAAGTCGGGAGGGTGTTAGTAAAGCGTCTGGAATGTTGCACCCGAGTACCAGGGTACGAAAACTGAGACATATTTGAACACGTCTCCCGATCACATGGTTGATCATACTCTAGGTTCCACATGCATGTTTTAGCTGAAGGAAGAATACCTTAAACCTGGGTAGTTGAAACCCGTGGAATGGGTACCATGCAATATGACTTCAAAGGGTCTTCATTTGCTCACCGAACCTCTCCAATCCTATCACTGCTGCATTTATGCCCCTGTACACATGCTTGATTCTCTTTCGGAGACATAGCAATCCATAGGTTTTAAGATACTTACTAGTCAGGTACATTCTTAGGCATTTAATATGCGGTGTTGAGTCCATTTCGTTGAGCAAGGAGTAGCTCTTGTCTATTCCATATTTGGCTTAAGGAACTTTATCTGTGCTCATTTCAATCTCTGGTTTTATGCAGCACCCCAACTCACCTTTACCCTTAAGCAAGCATAAGTTGGTTTTCTAAATTTGAGACCCTGTTCTGTTCTGTAATTCAGTTCCTGTGTAGCCAAGTTTACATTCCGTGTATTACTGATATCTTATGATGTTTCTTTTTCTGTGTGACTTATTTCAGTTAGAATCATCATACCTGAATCCACTCATTGTGCTGCTAAGGGCCTGATGACATAGATTTCATTGCTGAGTGATATTGCTTTGTAAGTAAATACCACAACTTCTTTATCCATTTTTCACTTTCTGCGATGTTGAACTTGTACGCTAAACGAGGTTCTTGTAAACAGAGGCGTCCCAAACTTTGGGGTGGCTGTGTCTTTTTGATTTTAATTTCCCTAAGCTATAGGACCATAAGTGGAAGTGCCCTAGGCTCTGTTGCTTTGTTTTTTAGATGTTTCAGGAAACACCATACACTTCTCCCGAGTGTCTGTTGGCAATTTACATACCGCCCATCAGCATAACAAGGCTCCCAGTTCTCCATGGCCTGTCCTGCCTTTCTGGATTTTACACTTTTTTCAGATGGCCCTTTTGACCGGGGGGAAGTGAGACTTCATTGTAGTGCAGATTTCCTTTGCAAGCTTGCTTGGTTGGCCAAAAAGGGCGTATGCGTTTTTTCCTGAATATATTCAGGAAAAAACGCATACGCCCTTTTTGGCCAAGTGCATCATTGTGGACGTTCTGCCTCTTTTCCTATGCTTTCAATGCAATTCCAGTCTGCCTCCTGAAATCGGTTTCCTGCAATTCTGCCCCGCTTTCAAGTCCTCTTGGCAGCCTTACTTCAGTATATTTTTGGACGATAGCTGTCATTTATAACTCTGCAGGTTTGTGAATTACAGTGCCCCTGAGCTCCTTTCTTCAACTCGCTTTCTTTTGAGCTGGCCGCAACACCGCAGGATGGCTTCAGGCCCTAATCTGGTTCCGGCACGGCACGCTGAGCCTTTGGTTAATTCCTCTTCCTGGTGGGAAATGAGAGTTAAATTTGCCCGTCCAGACACCTTCCAGCTAGTCTCTCATTGGTTCTCGCTATTCCTGTTCATCTTCCGCAGAAATTGCAAACTGGGCCAAACAGGAGGTTAAAGGGACTGACTCTCCAAGTCGGGAGGGTGTTAGTAAAGCGTCTGGAATGTTGCACCCGAGTACCAGGGTACGAAAACTGAGACATATTTGAACACGTCTCCCGATCACATGGTTGATCATACTCTAGGTTCCACATGCATGTTTTAGCTGAAGGAAGAATACCTTAAACCTGGGTAGTTGAAACCCGTGGAATGGGTACCATGCAATATGACTTCAAAGGGTCTTCATTTGCTCACCGAACCTCTCCAATCCTATCACTGCTGCGTTTATGCCCCTGTACACATGCTTGATTCTCTTTCGGAGACATAGCAATCCATAGGTTTTAAGATACTTACTAGTCAGGTACATTCTTAGGCATTTAATATGCGGTGTTGAGTCCATTTCGTTGAGCAAGGAGTAGCTCTTGTCTATTCCATATTTGGCTTAAGGAACTTTATCTGTGCTCATTTCAATCTCTGGTTTTATGCAGCACCCCAACTCACCTTTACCCTTAAGCAAGCATAAGTTGGTTTTCTAAATTTGAGACCCTGTTCTGTTCTGTAATTCAGTTCCTGTGTAGCCAAGTTTACATTCCGTGTATTACTGATATCTTATGATGTTTCTTTTTCTGTGTGACTTATTTCAGTTAGAATCATCATACCTGAATCCACTCATTGTGCTGCTAAGGGCCTGATGACATAGATTTCATTGCTGAGTGATATTGCTTTGTAAGTAAATACCACAACTTCTTTATCCATTTTTCACTTTCTGCGATGTTGAACTTGTACGCTAAACGAGGTTCTTGTAAACAGAGGCGTCCCAAACTTTGGGGTGGCTGTGTCTTTTTGATTTTAATTTCCCTAAGCTATAGGACCATAAGTGGAAGTGCCCTAGGCTCTGTTGCTTTGTTTTTTAGATGTTTCAGGAAACACCATACACTTCTCCCGAGTGTCTGTTGGCAATTTACATCCCGCCCATCAGCATAACAAGGCTCCCAGTTCTCCATGGCCTGTCCTGCCTTTCTGGATTTTACACTTTTTTCAGATGGCCCTTTTGACCGGGGGGAAGTGAGACTTCATTGTAGTGCAGATTTCCTTTGCAAGCTTGCTTGGTTGGCCAAAAAGGGCGTATGCGTTTTTTCCTGAATATATTCAGGAAAAAACGCATACGCCCTTTTTGGCCAAGTGCATCATTGTGGACGTTCTGCCTCTTTTCCTATGCTTTCAATGCAATTCCAGTCTACCTCCTGAAATCGGTTTCCTGCAATTCTGCCCCGCTTTCAAGTCCTCTTGGCAGCCTTACTTCAGTATATTTTTGGACGATAGCTGTCATTTATAACTCTGCAGGTTTGTGAATTACAGTGCCCCTGAGCTCCTTTCTTCAACTCGCTTTCTTTTGAGCTGGCCGCAACACCGCAGGATGGCTTCAGGCCCTAATCTGGTTCCGGCACGGCACGCTGAGCCTTTGGTTAATTCCTCTTCCTGGTGGGAAATGAGAGTTAAATTTGCCCGTCCAGACACCTCCAGCTAGTCTCTCATTGGTTCTCGCTATTCCTGTTCATCTTCCGCAGAAATTGCAAACTGGGCCAAACAGGAGGTTAAAGGGACTGACTCTCCAAGTCGGGAGGGTGTTATTAAAGCGTCTGGAATGTTGCACCCGAGTACCAGGGTACGAAAACTGAGACATATTTGAACACGTCTCCCGATCACATGGTTGATCATACTCTAGGTTCCACATGCATGTTTTAGCTGAAGGAAGAATACCTTAAACCTGGGTAGTTGAAACCCGTGGAATGGGTACCATGCAATATGACTTCAAAGGGTCTTCATTTGCTCACCGAACCTCTCCAATCCTATCACTGCTGCATTTATGCCCCTGTACACATGCTTGATTCTCTTTCGGAGACATAGCAATCCATAGGTTTTAAGATACTTACTAGTCAGGTACATTCTTAGGCATTTAATATGCGGTGTTGAGTCCATTTCGTTGAGCAAGGAGTAGCTCTTGTCTATTCCATATTTGGCTTAAGGAACTTTATCTGTGCTCATTTCAATCTCTGGTTTTATGCAGCACCCCAACTCACCTTTACCCTTAAGCAAGCATAAGTTGGTTTTCTAAATTTGAGACCCTGTTCTGTTCTGTAATTCAGTTCCTGTGTAGCCAAGTTTACATTCCGTGTATTACTGATATCTTATGATGTTTCTTTTTCTGTGTGACTTATTTCAGTTAGAATCATCATACCTGAATCCACTCATTGTGCTGCTAAGGGCCTGATGACATAGATTTCATTGCTGAGTGATATTGCTTTGTAAGTAAATACCACAACTTCTTTATCCATTTTTCACTTTCTGCGATGTTGAACTTGTACGCTAAACGAGGTTCTTGTAAACAGAGGCGTCCCAAACTTTGGGGTGGCTGTGTCTTTTTGATTTTAATTTCCCTAAGCTATAGGACCATAAGTGGAAGTGCCCTAGGCTCTGTTGCTTTGTTTTTTAGATGTTTCAGGAAACACCATACACTTCTCCCGAGTGTCTGTTGGCAATTTACATCCCGCCCATCAGCATAACAAGGCTCCCAGTTCTCCATGGCCTGTCCTGCCTTTCTGGATTTTACACTTTTTTCAGATGGCCCTTTTGACCGGGGGGAAGTGAGACTTCATTGTAGTGCAGATTTCCTTTGCAAGCTTGCTTGGTTGGCCAAAAAGGGCGTATGCGTTTTTTCCTGAATATATTCAGGAAAAAACGCATACGCCCTTTTTGGCCAAGTGCATCATTGTGGACGTTCTGCCTCTTTTCCTATGCTTTCAATGCAATTCCAGTCTGCCTCCTGAAATCGGTTTCCTGCAATTCTGCCCCGCTTTCAAGTCCTCTTGGCAGCCTTACTTCAGTATATTTTTGGACGATAGCTGTCATTTATAACTCTGCAGGTTTGTGAATTACAGTGCCCCTGAGCTCCTTTCTTCAACTCGCTTTCTTTTGAGCTGGCCGCAACACCGCAGGATGGCTTCAGGCCCTAATCTGGTTCCGGCACGGCACGCTGAGCCTTTGGTTAATTCCTCTTCCTGGTGGGAAATGAGAGTTAAATTTGCCCGTCCAGACACCTCCAGCTAGTCTCTCATTGGTTCTCGCTATTCCTGTTCATCTTCCGCAGAAATTGCAAACTGGGCCAAACAGGAGGTTAAAGGGACTGACTCTCCAAGTCGGGAGGGTGTTAGTAAAGCGTCTGGAATGTTGCACCCGAGTACCAGGGTACGAAAACTGAGACATATTTGAACACGTCTCCCGATCACATGGTTGATCATACTCTAGGTTCCACATGCATGTTTTAGCTGAAGGAAGAATACCTTAAACCTGGGTAGTTGAAACCCGTGGAATGGGTACCATGCAATATGACTTCAAAGGGTCTTCATTTGCTCACCGAACCTCTCCAATCCTATCACTGCTGCGTTTATGCCCCTGTACACATGCTTGATTCTCTTTCGGAGACATAGCAATCCATAGGTTTTAAGATACTTACTAGTCAGGTACATTCTTAGGCATTTAATATGCGGTGTTGAGTCCATTTCGTTGAGCAAGGAGTAGCTCTTGTCTATTCCATATTTGGCTTAAGGAACTTTATCTGTGCTCATTTCAATCTCTGGTTTTATGCAGCACCCCAACTCACCTTTCCCCTTAAGCAAGCATAAGTTGGTTTTCTAAATTTGAGACCCTGTTCTGTTCTGTAATTCAGTTCCTGTGTAGCCAAGTTTACATTCCGTGTATTACTGATATCTTATGATGTTTCTTTTTCTGTGTGACTTATTTCAGTTAGAATCATCATACCTGAATCCACTCATTGTGCTGCTAAGGGCCTGATGACATAGATTTCATTGCTGAGTGATATTGCTTTGTAAGTAAATACCACAACTTCTTTATCCATTTTTCACTTTCTGCGATGTTGAACTTGTACGCTAAACGAGGTTCTTGTAAACAGAGGCGTCCCAAACTTTGGGGTGGCTGTGTCTTTTTGATTTTAATTTCCCTAAGCTATAGGACCATAAGTGGAAGTGCCCTAGGCTCTGTTGCTTTGTTTTTTAGATGTTTCAGGAAACACCATACACTTCTCCCGAGTGTCTGTTGGCAATTTACATCCCGCCCATCAGCATAACAAGGCTCCCAGTTCTCCATGGCCTGTCCTGCCTTTCTGGATTTTACACTTTTTTCAGATGGCCCTTTTGACCGGGGGGAAGTGAGACTTCATTGTAGTGCAGATTTCCTTTGCAAGCTTGCTTGGTTGGCCAAAAAGGGCGTATGCGTTTTTTCCTGAATATATTCAGGAAAAAACGCATACGCCCTTTTTGGCCAAGTGCATCATTGTGGACGTTCTGCCTCTTTTCCTATGCTTTCAATGCAATTCCAGTCTGCCTCCTGAAATCGGTTTCCTGCAATTCTGCCCCGCTTTCAAGTCCTCTTGGCAGCCTTACTTCAGTATATTTTTGGACGATAGCTGTCATTTATAACTCTGCAGGTTTGTGAATTACAGTGCCCCTGAGCTCCTTTCTTCAACTCGCTTTCTTTTGAGCTGGCCGCAACACCGCAGGATGGCTTCAGGCCCTAATCTGGTTCCGGCACGGCACGCTGAGCCTTTGGTTAATTCCTCTTCCTGGTGGGAAATGAGAGTTAAATTTGCCCGTCCAGACACCTCCAGCTAGTCTCTCATTGGTTCTCGCTATTCCTGTTCATCTTCCGCAGAAATTGCAAACTGGGCCAAACAGGAGGTTAAAGGGACTGACTCTCCAAGTCGGGAGGGTGTTAGTAAAGCGTCTGGAATGTTGCACCCGAGTACCAGGGTACGAAAACTGAGACATATTTGAACACGTCTCCCGATCACATGGTTGATCATACTCTAGGTTCCACATGCATGTTTTAGCTGAAGGAAGAATACCTTAAACCTGGGTAGTTGAAACCCGTGGAATGGGTACCATGCAATATGACTTCAAAGGGTCTTCATTTGCTCACCGAACCTCTCCAATCCTATCACTGCTGCGTTTATGCCCCTGTACACATGCTTGATTCTCTTTCGGAGACATAGCAATCCATAGGTTTTAAGATACTTACTAGTCAGGTACATTCTTAGGCATTTAATATGCGGTGTTGAGTCCATTTCGTTGAGCAAGGAGTAGCTCTTGTCTATTCCATATTTGGCTTAAGGAACTTTATCTGTGCTCATTTCAATCTCTGGTTTTATGCAGCACCCCAACTCACCTTTCCCCTTAAGCAAGCATAAGTTGGTTTTCTAAATTTGAGACCCTGTTCTGTTCTGTAATTCAGTTCCTGTGTAGCCAAGTTTACATTCCGTGTATTACTGATATCTTATGATGTTTCTTTTTCTGTGTGACTTATTTCAGTTAGAATCATCATACCTGAATCCACTCATTGTGCTGCTAAGGGCCTGATGACATAGATTTCATTGCTGAGTGATATTGCTTTGTAAGTAAATACCACAACTTCTTTATCCATTTTTCACTTTCTGCGATGTTGAACTTGTACGCTAAACGAGGTTCTTGTAAACAGAGGCGTCCCAAACTTTGGGGTGGCTGTGTCTTTTTGATTTTAATTTCCCTAAGCTATAGGACCATAAGTGGAAGTGCCCTAGGCTCTGTTGCTTTGTTTTTTAGATGTTTCAGGAAACACCATACACTTCTCCCGAGTGTCTGTTGGCAATTTACATACCGCCCATCAGCATAACAAGGCTCCCAGTTCTCCATGGCCTGTCCTGCCTTTCTGGATTTTACACTTTTTTCAGATGGCCCTTTTGACCGGGGGGAAGTGAGACTTCATTGTAGTGCAGATTTCCTTTGCAAGCTTGCTTGGTTGGCCAAAAAGGGCGTATGCGTTTTTTCCTGAATATATTCAGGAAAAAGCGCATACGCCCTTTATGGCCAAGTGCATCATTGTGGACGTTCTGCCTCTTTTCCTATGCTTTCAATGCAATTCCAGTCTACCTCCTGAAATCGGTTTCCTGCAATTCTGCCCCGCTTTCAAGTCCTCTTGGCAGCCTTACTTCAGTATATTTTTGGACGATAGCTGTCATTTATAACTCTGCAGGTTTGTGAATTACAGTGCCCCTGAGCTCCTTTCTTCAACTCGCTTTCTTTTGAGCTGGCCGCAACACCGCAGGATGGCTTCAGGCCCTAATCTGGTTCCGGCACGGCACGCTGAGCCTTTGGTTAATTCCTCTTCCTGGTGGGAAATGAGAGTTAAATTTGCCCGTCCAGACACCTCCAGCTAGTCTCTCATTGGTTCTCGCTATTCCTGTTCATCTTCCGCAGAAATTGCAAACTGGGCCAAACAGGAGGTTAAAGGGACTGACTCTCCAAGTCGGGAGGGTGTTAGTAAAGCGTCTGGAATGTTGCACCCGAGTACCAGGGTACGAAAACTGAGACATATTTGAACACGTCTCCCGATCACATGGTTGATCATACTCTAGGTTCCACATGCATGTTTTAGCTGAAGGAAGAATACCTTAAACCTGGGTAGTTGAAACCCGTGGAATGGGTACCATGCAATATGACTTCAAAGGGTCTTCATTTGCTCACCGAACCTCTCCAATCCTATCACTGCTGCGTTTATGCCCCTGTACACATGCTTGATTCTCTTTCGGAGACATAGCAATCCATAGGTTTTAAGATACTTACTAGTCAGGTACATTCTTAGGCATTTAATATGCGGTGTTGAGTCCATTTCGTTGAGCAAGGAGTAGCTCTTGTCTATTCCATATTTGGCTTAAGGAACTTTATCTGTGCTCATTTCAATCTCTGGTTTTATGCAGCACCCCAACTCACCTTTCCCCTTAAGCAAGCATAAGTTGGTTTTCTAAATTTGAGACCCTGTTCTGTTCTGTAATTCAGTTCCTGTGTAGCCAAGTTTACATTCCGTGTATTACTGATATCTTATGATGTTTCTTTTTCTGTGTGACTTATTTCAGTTAGAATCATCATACCTGAATCCACTCATTGTGCTGCTAAGGGCCTGATGACATAGATTTCATTGCTGAGTGATATTGCTTTGTAAGTAAATACCACAACTTCTTTATCCATTTTTCACTTTCTGCGATGTTGAACTTGTACGCTAAACGAGGTTCTTGTAAACAGAGGCGTCCCAAACTTTGGGGTGGCTGTGTCTTTTTGATTTTAATTTCCCTAAGCTATAGGACCATAAGTGGAAGTGCCCTAGGCTCTGTTGCTTTGTTTTTTAGATGTTTCAGGAAACACCATACACTTCTCCCGAGTGTCTGTTGGCAATTTACATACCGCCCATCAGCATAACAAGGCTCCCAGTTCTCCATGGCCTGTCCTGCCTTTCTGGATTTTACACTTTTTTCAGATGGCCCTTTTGACCGGGGGGAAGTGAGACTTCATTGTAGTGCAGATTTCCTTTGCAAGCTTGCTTGGTTGGCCAAAAAGGGCGTATGTGTTTTTTCCTGAATATATTCAGGAAAAAACGCATACGCCCTTTTTGGCCAAGTGCATCATTGTGGACGTTCTGCCTCTTTTCCTATGCTTTCAATGCAATTCCAGTCTGCCTCCTGAAATCGGTTTCCTGCAATTCTGCCCCGCTTTCAAGTCCTCTTGGCAGCCTTACTTCAGTATATTTTTGGACGATAGCTGTCATTTATAACTCTGCAGGTTTGTGAATTACAGTGCCCCTGAGCTCCTTTCTTCAACTCGCTTTCTTTTGAGCTGGCCGCAACACCGCAGGATGGCTTCAGGCCCTAATCTGGTTCCGGCACGGCACGCTGAGCCTTTGGTTAATTCCTCTTCCTGGTGGGAAATGAGAGTTAAATTTGCCCGTCCAGACACCTTCCAGCTAGTCTCTCATTGGTTCTCGCTATTCCTGTTCATCTTCCGCAGAAATTGCAAACTGGGCCAAACAGGAGGTTAAAGGGACTGACTCTCCAAGTCGGGAGGGTGTTAGTAAAGCGTCTGGAATGTTGCACCCGAGTACCAGGGTACGAAAACTGAGACATATTTGAACACGTCTCCCGATCACATGGTTGATCATACTCTAGGTTCCACATGCATGTTTTAGCTGAAGGAAGAATACCTTAAACCTGGGTAGTTGAAACCCGTGGAATGGGTACCATGCAATATGACTTCAAAGGGTCTTCATTTGCTCACCGAACCTCTCCAATCCTATCACTGCTGCGTTTATGCCCCTGTACACATGCTTGATTCTCTTTCGGAGACATAGCAATCCATAGGTTTTAAGATACTTACTAGTCAGGTACATTCTTAGGCATTTAATATGCGGTGTTGAGTCCATTTCGTTGAGCAAGGAGTAGCTCTTGTCTATTCCATATTTGGCTTAAGGAACTTTATCTGTGCTCATTTCAATCTCTGGTTTTATGCAGCACCCCAACTCACCTTTACCCTTAAGCAAGCATAAGTTGGTTTTCTAAATTTGAGACCCTGTTCTGTTCTGTAATTCAGTTCCTGTGTAGCCAAGTTTACATTCCGTGTATTACTGATATCTTATGATGTTTCTTTTTCTGTGTGACTTATTTCAGTTAGAATCATCATACCTGAATCCACTCATTGTGCTGCTAAGGGCCTGATGACATAGATTTCATTGCTGAGTGATATTGCTTTGTAAGTAAATACCACAACTTCTTTATCCATTTTTCACTTTCTGCGATGTTGAACTTGTACGCTAAACGAGGTTCTTGTAAACAGAGGCGTCCCAAACTTTGGGGTGGCTGTGTCTTTTTGATTTTAATTTCCCTAAGCTATAGGACCATAAGTGGAAGTGCCCTAGGCTCTGTTGCTTTGTTTTTTAGATGTTTCAGGAAACACCATACACTTCTCCCGAGTGTCTGTTGGCAATTTACATCCCGCCCATCAGCATAACAAGGCTCCCAGTTCTCCATGGCCTGTCCTGCCTTTCTGGATTTTACACTTTTTTCAGATGGCCCTTTTGACCGGGGGGAAGTGAGACTTCATTGTAGTGCAGATTTCCTTTGCAAGCTTGCTTGGTTGGCCAAAAAGGGCGTATGCGTTTTTTCCTGAATATATTCAGGAAAAAACGCATACGCCCTTTTTGGCCAAGTGCATCATTGTGGACGTTCTGCCTCTTTTCCTATGCTTTCAATGCAATTCCAGTCTACCTCCTGAAATCGGTTTCCTGCAATTCTGCCCCACTTTCAAGTCCTCTTGGCAGCCTTACTTCAGTATATTTTTGGACGATAGCTGTCATTTATAACTCTGCAGGTTTGTGAATTACAGTGCCCCTGAGCTCCTTTCTTCAACTCGCTTTCTTTTGAGCTGGCCGCAACACCGCAGGATGGCTTCAGGCCCTAATCTGGTTCCGGCACGGCACGCTGAGCCTTTGGTTAATTCCTCTTCCTGGTGGGAAATGAGAGTTAAATTTGCCCGTCCAGACACCTCCAGCTAGTCTCTCATTGGTTCTCGCTATTCCTGTTCATCTTCCGCAGAAATTGCAAACTGGGCCAAACAGGAGGTTAAAGGGACTGACTCTCCAAGTCGGGAGGGTGTTAGTAAAGCGTCTGGAATGTTGCACCCGAGTACCAGGGTACGAAAACTGAGACATATTTGAACACGTCTCCCGATCACATGGTTGATCATACTCTAGGTTCCACATGCATGTTTTAGCTGAAGGAAGAATACCTTAAACCTGGGTAGTTGAAACCCGTGGAATGGGTACCATGCAATATGACTTCAAAGGGTCTTCATTTGCTCACCGAACCTCTCCAATCCTATCACTGCTGCATTTATGCCCCTGTACACATGCTTGATTCTCTTTCGGAGACATAGCAATCCATAGGTTTTAAGATACTTACTAGTCAGGTACATTCTTAGGCATTTAATATGCGGTGTTGAGTCCATTTCGTTGAGCAAGGAGTAGCTCTTGTCTATTCCATATTTGGCTTAAGGAACTTTATCTGTGCTCATTTCAATCTCTGGTTTTATGCAGCACCCCAACTCACCTTTACCCTTAAGCAAGCATAAGTTGGTTTTCTAAATTTGAGACCCTGTTCTGTTCTGTAATTCAGTTCCTGTGTAGCCAAGTTTACATTCCGTGTATTACTGATATCTTATGATGTTTCTTTTTCTGTGTGACTTATTTCAGTTAGAATCATCATACCTGAATCCACTCATTGTGCTGCTAAGGGCCTGATGACATAGATTTCATTGCTGAGTGATATTGCTTTGTAAGTAAATACCACAACTTCTTTATCCATTTTTCACTTTCTGCGATGTTGAACTTGTACGCTAAACGAGGTTCTTGTAAACAGAGGCGTCCCAAACTTTGGGGTGGCTGTGTCTTTTTGATTTTAATTTCCCTAAGCTATAGGACCATAAGTGGAAGTGCCCTAGGCTCTGTTGCTTTGTTTTTTAGATGTTTCAGGAAACACCATACACTTCTCCCG
Organism: Pseudorca crassidens; assembly: GCF_039906515.1. Lineage (NCBI taxonomy): Eukaryota > Metazoa > Chordata > Mammalia > Artiodactyla > Delphinidae > Pseudorca > Pseudorca crassidens. The sequence continues at coordinate 119,992 of NW_027136144.1, forward strand.
AGTGTCTGTTGGCAATTTACATCCCGCCCATCAGCATAACAAGGCTCCCAGTTCTCCATGGCCTGTCCTGCCTTTCTGGATTTTACACTTTTTTCAGATGGCCCTTTTGACCGGGGGGAAGTGAGACTTCATTGTAGTGCAGATTTCCTTTGCAAGCTTGCTTGGTTGGCCAAAAAGGGCGTATGCGTTTTTTCCTGAATATATTCAGGAAAAAACGCATACGCCCTTTTTGGCCAAGTGCATCATTGTGGACGTTCTGCCTCTTTTCCTATGCTTTCAATGCAATTCCAGTCTGCCTCCTGAAATCGGTTTCCTGCAATTCTGCCCCGCTTTCAAGTCCTCTTGGCAGCCTTACTTCAGTATATTTTTGGACGATAGCTGTCATTTATAACTCTGCAGGTTTGTGAATTACAGTGCCCCTGAGCTCCTTTCTTCAACTCGCTTTCTTTTGAGCTGGCCGCAACACCGCAGGATGGCTTCAGGCCCTAATCTGGTTCCGGCACGGCACGCTGAGCCTTTGGTTAATTCCTCTTCCTGGTGGGAAATGAGAGTTAAATTTGCCCGTCCAGACACCTCCAGCTAGTCTCTCATTGGTTCTCGCTATTCCTGTTCATCTTCCGCAGAAATTGCAAACTGGGCCAAACAGGAGGTTAAAGGGACTGACTCTCCAAGTCGGGAGGGTGTTAGTAAAGCGTCTGGAATGTTGCACCCGAGTACCAGGGTACGAAAACTGAGACATATTTGAACACGTCTCCCGATCACATGGTTGATCATACTCTAGGTTCCACATGCATGTTTTAGCTGAAGGAAGAATACCTTAAACCTGGGTAGTTGAAACCCGTGGAATGGGTACCATGCAATATGACTTCAAAGGGTCTTCATTTGCTCACCGAACCTCTCCAATCCTATCACTGCTGCGTTTATGCCCCTGTACACATGCTTGATTCTCTTTCGGAGACATAGCAATCCATAGGTTTTAAGATACTTACTAGTCAGGTACATTCTTAGGCATTTAATATGCGGTGTTGAGTCCATTTCGTTGAGCAAGGAGTAGCTCTTGTCTATTCCATATTTGGCTTAAGGAACTTTATCTGTGCTCATTTCAATCTCTGGTTTTATGCAGCACCCCAACTCACCTTTCCCCTTAAGCAAGCATAAGTTGGTTTTCTAAATTTGAGACCCTGTTCTGTTCTGTAATTCAGTTCCTGTGTAGCCAAGTTTACATTCCGTGTATTACTGATATCTTATGATGTTTCTTTTTCTGTGTGACTTATTTCAGTTAGAATCATCATACCTGAATCCACTCATTGTGCTGCTAAGGGCCTGATGACATAGATTTCATTGCTGAGTGATATTGCTTTGTAAGTAAATACCACAACTTCTTTATCCATTTTTCACTTTCTGCGATGTTGAACTTGTACGCTAAACGAGGTTCTTGTAAACAGAGGCGTCCCAAACTTTGGGGTGGCTGTGTCTTTTTGATTTTAATTTCCCTAAGCTATAGGACCATAAGTGGAAGTGCCCTAGGCTCTGTTGCTTTGTTTTTTAGATGTTTCAGGAAACACCATACACTTCTCCCGAGTGTCTGTTGGCAATTTACATACCGCCCATCAGCATAACAAGGCTCCCAGTTCTCCATGGCCTGTCCTGCCTTTCTGGATTTTACACTTTTTTCAGATGGCCCTTTTGACCGGGGGGAAGTGAGACTTCATTGTAGTGCAGATTTCCTTTGCAAGCTTGCTTGGTTGGCCAAAAAGGGCGTATGCGTTTTTTCCTGAATATATTCAGGAAAAAGCGCATACGCCCTTTATGGCCAAGTGCATCATTGTGGACGTTCTGCCTCTTTTCCTATGCTTTCAATGCAATTCCAGTCTACCTCCTGAAATCGGTTTCCTGCAATTCTGCCCCGCTTTCAAGTCCTCTTGGCAGCCTTACTTCAGTATATTTTTGGACGATAGCTGTCATTTATAACTCTGCAGGTTTGTGAATTACAGTGCCCCTGAGCTCCTTTCTTCAACTCGCTTTCTTTTGAGCTGGCCGCAACACCGCAGGATGGCTTCAGGCCCTAATCTGGTTCCGGCACGGCACGCTGAGCCTTTGGTTAATTCCTCTTCCTGGTGGGAAATGAGAGTTAAATTTGCCCGTCCAGACACCTCCAGCTAGTCTCTCATTGGTTCTCGCTATTCCTGTTCATCTTCCGCAGAAATTGCAAACTGGGCCAAACAGGAGGTTAAAGGGACTGACTCTCCAAGTCGGGAGGGTGTTAGTAAAGCGTCTGGAATGTTGCACCCGAGTACCAGGGTACGAAAACTGAGACATATTTGAACACGTCTCCCGATCACATGGTTGATCATACTCTAGGTTCCACATGCATGTTTTAGCTGAAGGAAGAATACCTTAAACCTGGGTAGTTGAAACCCGTGGAATGGGTACCATGCAATATGACTTCAAAGGGTCTTCATTTGCTCACCGAACCTCTCCAATCCTATCACTGCTGCGTTTATGCCCCTGTACACATGCTTGATTCTCTTTCGGAGACATAGCAATCCATAGGTTTTAAGATACTTACTAGTCAGGTACATTCTTAGGCATTTAATATGCGGTGTTGAGTCCATTTCGTTGAGCAAGGAGTAGCTCTTGTCTATTCCATATTTGGCTTAAGGAACTTTATCTGTGCTCATTTCAATCTCTGGTTTTATGCAGCACCCCAACTCACCTTTCCCCTTAAGCAAGCATAAGTTGGTTTTCTAAATTTGAGACCCTGTTCTGTTCTGTAATTCAGTTCCTGTGTAGCCAAGTTTACATTCCGTGTATTACTGATATCTTATGATGTTTCTTTTTCTGTGTGACTTATTTCAGTTAGAATCATCATACCTGAATCCACTCATTGTGCTGCTAAGGGCCTGATGACATAGATTTCATTGCTGAGTGATATTGCTTTGTAAGTAAATACCACAACTTCTTTATCCATTTTTCACTTTCTGCGATGTTGAACTTGTACGCTAAACGAGGTTCTTGTAAACAGAGGCGTCCCAAACTTTGGGGTGGCTGTGTCTTTTTGATTTTAATTTCCCTAAGCTATAGGACCATAAGTGGAAGTGCCCTAGGCTCTGTTGCTTTGTTTTTTAGATGTTTCAGGAAACACCATACACTTCTCCCGAGTGTCTGTTGGCAATTTACATCCCGCCCATCAGCATAACAAGGCTCCCAGTTCTCCATGGCCTGTCCTGCCTTTCTGGATTTTACACTTTTTTCAGATGGCCCTTTTGACCGGGGGGAAGTGAGACTTCATTGTAGTGCAGATTTCCTTTGCAAGCTTGCTTGGTTGGCCAAAAAGGGCGTATGCGTTTTTTCCTGAATATATTCAGGAAAAAACGCATACGCCCTTTTTGGCCAAGTGCATCATTGTGGACGTTCTGCCTCTTTTCCTATGCTTTCAATGCAATTCCAGTCTGCCTCCTGAAATCGGTTTCCTGCAATTCTGCCCCGCTTTCAAGTCCTCTTGGCAGCCTTACTTCAGTATATTTTTGGACGATAGCTGTCATTTATAACTCTGCAGGTTTGTGAATTACAGTGCCCCTGAGCTCCTTTCTTCAACTCGCTTTCTTTTGAGCTGGCCGCAACACCGCAGGATGGCTTCAGGCCCTAATCTGGTTCCGGCACGGCACGCTGAGCCTTTGGTTAATTCCTCTTCCTGGTGGGAAATGAGAGTTAAATTTGCCCGTCCAGACACCTCCAGCTAGTCTCTCATTGGTTCTCGCTATTCCTGTTCATCTTCCGCAGAAATTGCAAACTGGGCCAAACAGGAGGTTAAAGGGACTGACTCTCCAAGTCGGGAGGGTGTTAGTAAAGCGTCTGGAATGTTGCACCCGAGTACCAGGGTACGAAAACTGAGACATATTTGAACACGTCTCCCGATCACATGGTTGATCATACTCTAGGTTCCACATGCATGTTTTAGCTGAAGGAAGAATACCTTAAACCTGGGTAGTTGAAACCCGTGGAATGGGTACCATGCAATATGACTTCAAAGGGTCTTCATTTGCTCACCGAACCTCTCCAATCCTATCACTGCTGCGTTTATGCCCCTGTACACATGCTTGATTCTCTTTCGGAGACATAGCAATCCATAGGTTTTAAGATACTTACTAGTCAGGTACATTCTTAGGCATTTAATATGCGGTGTTGAGTCCATTTCGTTGAGCAAGGAGTAGCTCTTGTCTATTCCATATTTGGCTTAAGGAACTTTATCTGTGCTCATTTCAATCTCTGGTTTTATGCAGCACCCCAACTCACCTTTCCCCTTAAGCAAGCATAAGTTGGTTTTCTAAATTTGAGACCCTGTTCTGTTCTGTAATTCAGTTCCTGTGTAGCCAAGTTTACATTCCGTGTATTACTGATATCTTATGATGTTTCTTTTTCTGTGTGACTTATTTCAGTTAGAATCATCATACCTGAATCCACTCATTGTGCTGCTAAGGGCCTGATGACATAGATTTCATTGCTGAGTGATATTGCTTTGTAAGTAAATACCACAACTTCTTTATCCATTTTTCACTTTCTGCGATGTTGAACTTGTACGCTAAACGAGGTTCTTGTAAACAGAGGCGTCCCAAACTTTGGGGTGGCTGTGTCTTTTTGATTTTAATTTCCCTAAGCTATAGGACCATAAGTGGAAGTGCCCTAGGCTCTGTTGCTTTGTTTTTTAGATGTTTCAGGAAACACCATACACTTCTCCCGAGTGTCTGTTGGCAATTTACATCCCGCCCATCAGCATAACAAGGCTCCCAGTTCTCCATGGCCTGTCCTGCCTTTCTGGATTTTACACTTTTTTCAGATGGCCCTTTTGACCGGGGGGAAGTGAGACTTCATTGTAGTGCAGATTTCCTTTGCAAGCTTGCTTGGTTGGCCAAAAAGGGCGTATGCGTTTTTTCCTGAATATATTCAGGAAAAAACGCATACGCCCTTTTTGGCCAAGTGCATCATTGTGGACGTTCTGCCTCTTTTCCTATGCTTTCAATGCAATTCCAGTCTACCTCCTGAAATCGGTTTCCTGCAATTCTGCCCCGCTTTCAAGTCCTCTTGGCAGCCTTACTTCAGTATATTTTTGGACGATAGCTGTCATTTATAACTCTGCAGGTTTGTGAATTACAGTGCCCCTGAGCTCCTTTCTTCAACTCGCTTTCTTTTGAGCTGGCCGCAACACCGCAGGATGGCTTCAGGCCCTAATCTGGTTCCGGCACGGCACGCTGAGCCTTTGGTTAATTCCTCTTCCTGGTGGGAAATGAGAGTTAAATTTGCCCGTCCAGACACCTCCAGCTAGTCTCTCATTGGTTCTCGCTATTCCTGTTCATCTTCCGCAGAAATTGCAAACTGGGCCAAACAGGAGGTTAAAGGGACTGACTCTCCAAGTCGGGAGGGTGTTAGTAAAGCGTCTGGAATGTTGCACCCGAGTACCAGGGTACGAAAACTGAGACATATTTGAACACGTCTCCCGATCACATGGTTGATCATACTCTAGGTTCCACATGCATGTTTTAGCTGAAGGAAGAATACCTTAAACCTGGGTAGTTGAAACCCGTGGAATGGGTACCATGCAATATGACTTCAAAGGGTCTTCATTTGCTCACCGAACCTCTCCAATCCTATCACTGCTGCGTTTATGCCCCTGTACACATGCTTGATTCTCTTTCGGAGACATAGCAATCCATAGGTTTTAAGATACTTACTAGTCAGGTACATTCTTAGGCATTTAATATGCGGTGTTGAGTCCATTTCGTTGAGCAAGGAGTAGCTCTTGTCTATTCCATATTTGGCTTAAGGAACTTTATCTGTGCTCATTTCAATCTCTGGTTTTATGCAGCACCCCAACTCACCTTTCCCCTTAAGCAAGCATAAGTTGGTTTTCTAAATTTGAGACCCTGTTCTGTTCTGTAATTCAGTTCCTGTGTAGCCAAGTTTACATTCCGTGTATTACTGATATCTTATGATGTTTCTTTTTCTGTGTGACTTATTTCAGTTAGAATCATCATACCTGAATCCACTCATTGTGCTGCTAAGGGCCTGATGACATAGATTTCATTGCTGAGTGATATTGCTTTGTAAGTAAATACCACAACTTCTTTATCCATTTTTCACTTTCTGCGATGTTGAACTTGTACGCTAAACGAGGTTCTTGTAAACAGAGGCGTCCCAAACTTTGGGGTGGCTGTGTCTTTTTGTTTTTAATTTCCCTAAGCTATAGGACCATAAGTGGAAGTGCCCTAGGCTCTGTTGCTTTGTTTTTTAGATGTTTCAGGAAACACCATACACTTCTCCCGAGTGTCTGTTGGCAATTTACATCCCGCCCATCAGCATAACAAGGCTCCCAGTTCTCCATGGCCTGTCCTCCCTTTCTGGATTTTACACTTTTTTCAGATAGCCCTTTTGACCGGGGGGAAGTGAGACTTCATTGTAGTGCAGATTTCCTTTGCAAGCTTGCTTGGTTGGCCAAAAAGGGCGTATGCGTTTTTTCCTGAATATATTCAGGAAAAAACGCATACGCCCTTTTTGGCCAAGTGCATCATTGTGGACGTTCTGCCTCTTTTCCTATGCTTTCAATGCAATTCCAGTCTGCCTCCTGAAATCGGTTTCCTGCAATTCTGCCCCGCTTTCAAGTCCTCTTGGCAGCCTTACTTCAGTATATTTTTGGACGATAGCTGTCATTTATAACTCTGCAGGTTTGTGAATTACAGTGCCCCTGAGCTCCTTTCTTCAACTCGCTTTCTTTTGAGCTGGCCGCAACACCGCAGGATGGCTTCAGGCCCTAATCTGGTTCCGGCACGGCACGCTGAGCCTTTGGTTAATTCCTCTTCCTGGTGGGAAATGAGAGTTAAATTTGCCCGTCCAGACACCTCCAGCTAGTCTCTCATTGGTTCTCGCTATTCCTGTTCATCTTCCGCAGAAATTGCAAACTGGGCCAAACAGGAGGTTAAAGGGACTGACTCTCCAAGTCGGGAGGGTGTTAGTAAAGCGTCTGGAATGTTGCACCCGAGTACCAGGGTACGAAAACTGAGACATATTTGAACACGTCTCCCGATCACATGGTTGATCATACTCTAGGTTCCACATGCATGTTTTAGCTGAAGGAAGAATACCTTAAACCTGGGTAGTTGAAACCCGTGGAATGGGTACCATGCAATATGACTTCAAAGGGTCTTCATTTGCTCACCGAACCTCTCCAATCCTATCACTGCTGCGTTTATGCCCCTGTACACATGCTTGATTCTCTTTCGGAGACATAGCAATCCATAGGTTTTAAGATACTTACTAGTCAGGTACATTCTTAGGCATTTAATATGCGGTGTTGAGTCCATTTCGTTGAGCAAGGAGTAGCTCTTGTCTATTCCATATTTGGCTTAAGGAACTTTATCTGTGCTCATTTCAATCTCTGGTTTTATGCAGCACCCCAACTCACCTTTACCCTTAAGCAAGCATAAGTTGGTTTTCTAAATTTGAGACCCTGTTCTGTTCTGTAATTCAGTTCCTGTGTAGCCAAGTTTACATTCCGTGTATTACTGATATCTTATGATGTTTCTTTTTCTGTGTGACTTATTTCAGTTAGAATCATCATACCTGAATCCACTCATTGTGCTGCTAAGGGCCTGATGACATAGATTTCATTGCTGAGAGATATTGTTTTGTAAGTAAATACCACAACTTCTTTATCCATTTTTCACTTTCTGCGATGTTGAACTTGTACTGTAAACGAGGTTCTTGTAAACAGAGGCGTCCCAAACTTTGGGGTGGCTGTGTCTTTTTGATTTTAATTTCCCTAAACTATAGGACCATAAGTGGAAGTGCCCTAGGCTCTGTTGCTTTGTTTTTTAGATGTTTCAGGAAACACCATACACTTCTCCCGAGTGTCTGTTGGCAATTTACATCCCGCCCATCAGCATAACAAGGCTCCCAGTTCTCCATGGCCTGTCCTCCCTTTCTGGATTTTACACTTTTTTCAGATAGCCCTTTTGACCGGGGGGAAGTGAGACTTCATTGTAGTGCAGATTTCCTTTGCAAGCTTGCTTGGTTGGCCAAAAAGGGCGTATGCGTTTTTTCCTGAATATATTCAGGAAAAAACGCATACGCCCTTTTTGGCCAAGTGCATCATTGTGGACGTTCTGCCTCTTTTCCTATGCTTTCAATGCAATTCCAGTCTGCCTCCTGAAATCGGTTTCCTGCAATTCTGCCCCGCTTTCAAGTCCTCTTGGCAGCCTTACTTCAGTATATTTTTGGACGATAGCTGTCATTTATAACTCTGCAGGTTTGTGAATTACAGTGCCCCTGAGCTCCTTTCTTCAACTCGCTTTCTTTTGAGCTGGCCGCAACACCGCAGGATGGCTTCAGGCCCTAATCTGGTTCCGGCACGGCACGCTGAGCCTTTGGTTAATTCCTCTTCCTGGTGGGAAATGAGAGTTAAATTTGCCCGTCCAGACACCTCCAGCTAGTCTCTCATTGGTTCTCGCTATTCCTGTTCATCTTCCGCAGAAATTGCAAACTGGGCCAAACAGGAGGTTAAAGGGACTGACTCTCCAAGTCGGGAGGGTGTTAGTAAAGCGTCTGGAATGTTGCACCCGAGTACCAGGGTACGAAAACTGAGACATATTTGAACACGTCTCCCGATCACATGGTTGATCATACTCTAGGTTCCACATGCATGTTTTAGCTGAAGGAAGAATACCTTAAACCTGGGTAGTTGAAACCCGTGGAATGGGTACCATGCAATATGACTTCAAAGGGTCTTCATTTGCTCACCGAACCTCTCCAATCCTATCACTGCTGCGTTTATGCCCCTGTACACATGCTTGATTCTCTTTCGGAGACATAGCAATCCATAGGTTTTAAGATACTTACTAGTCAGGTACATTCTTAGGCATTTAATATGCGGTGTTGAGTCCATTTCGTTGAGCAAGGAGTAGCTCTTGTCTATTCCATATTTGGCTTAAGGAACTTTATCTGTGCTCATTTCAATCTCTGGTTTTATGCAGCACCCCAACTCACCTTTACCCTTAAGCAAGCATAAGTTGGTTTTCTAAATTTGAGACCCTGTTCTGTTCTGTAATTCAGTTCCTGTGTAGCCAAGTTTACATTCCGTGTATTACTGATATCTTATGATGTTTCTTTTTCTGTGTGACTTATTTCAGTTAGAATCATCATACCTGAATCCACTCATTGTGCTGCTAAGGGCCTGATGACATAGATTTCATTGCTGAGTGATATTGTTTTGTAAGTAAATACCACAACTTCTTTATCCATTTTTCACTTTCTGCGATGTTGAACTTGTACTATAAACGAGGTTCTTGTAAACAGAGGCGTCCCAAACTTTGGGGTGGCTGTGTCTTTTTGATTTTAATTTCCCTAAACTATAGGACCATAAGTGGAAGTGCCCTAGGCTCTGTTGCTTTGTTTTTTAGATGTTTCAGGAAACACCATACACTTCTCCCGAGTGTCTGTTGGCAATTTACATCCCGCCCATCAGCATAACAAGGCTCCCAGTTCTCCATGGCCTGTCCTGCCTTTCTGGATTTTACACTTTTTTCAGATGGCCCTTTTGACCGGGGGGAAGTGAGACTTCATTGTAGTGCAGATTTCCTTTGCAAGCTTGCTTGGTTGGCCAAAAAGGGCGTATGCGTTTTTTCCTGAATATATTCAGGAAAAAGCGCATACGCCCTTTTTGGCCAAGTGCATCATTGTGGACGTTCTGCCTCTTTTCCTATGCTTTCAATGCAATTCCAGTCTGCCTCCTGAAATCGGTTTCCTGCAATTCTGCCCCGCTTTCAAGTCCTCTTGGCAGCCTTACTTCAGTATATTTTTGGACGATAGCTGTCATTTATAACTCTGCAGGTTTGTGAATTACAGTACCCCTGAGCTCCTTTCTTCAACTCGCTTTCTTTTGAGCTGGCCGCAACACCGCAGGATGGCTTCAGGCCCTAATCTGGTTCCG